>NW_024879489.1:0-31950 GCF_009819885.2 Catharus ustulatus
CCTGTGGGAAAGAACTGACTTTCTCATCCAGGCACTCATGGCTGAAATTGGGATTCTGCCCCCAAAATTCTGTACATCCAAGGGTTTCTCCCAGATCAAAGCTTGCCAGGACAGATGGGTCTGGTTGGTTTTGCCAGCAGTGACTGCTTCTCATCTGCCCCTGAAGCACTGGGGCTCCATGCTTGCCTTCCTATGGAAAAGAACCATCCTTCTCTCCACATGTCCATGGCCAACATTAGGATTTCACATTCCAAATTCCGTATATCCAAGGATTGCTCCCAGAAAAACCTGTCAGGACAGAAAGGTCAGACTTGCTTTGGCCTCTGGTGACTGCCTTTCATCAGCCCCTGAATCACAGAATCACAGAATGATTCAGTTGGAAGAGACCTCCAAGATCATCAAGTCCAACCCATGCCCTAACCCCTTAACTAGACCATGGCATCAAGTGCCACATCCAGTCTATTTTTAAATACATCCAGGGATGGTGACTCCACCACCTCCCCAGGCAAAGCATTCCAATACTTTATTATTCTTTCAGTGAAAAATTTCTTTCTAATATCCAACCTGTATCTCCCTTGGAGCACATTGAGACTGTGTGCTCTGGTTCTGTCAGTTGGTGCCTGGTGAAAGAGACCAACCCCTCCTGACTACAAACACCTTTCAGGAAGTTTTAGAGAGTGATAAGGTCACCCCTGAGTCTCTTTTTCTCCAGGTTAAACAACCCCAGCCCACTCAGCCATTCCTCACAGTGTTTGTGTTCCAGATCCCTCACCAGCCTTGTTGCTTTCCTCTGGACATGCTCAAGCATCTCAACGTCCTTCCTACACTGAGGGGTCAGAACTGGACACAGCACTTGAGGTGTGGCCTCACCAGTGCCAAGCACAGGGGAAGAATGACCTCCCTGCTCCTGCTGGTCACCCTATTCCTGATGCAGGCCAGGATGCCATTGGCCTTCTTGGACACCAGGGCACACTGCTGGCTCATGTTCAGCTGTCTGTCAGCCAGAACCCCCAAGTCCCTTTCTGCCTGGGCACTGTCCAGCCACACTATCCCCAGCCTGTAATGTTTGCAGGGGGTATTGTGGCCAAAATACAGGACTCAACCCTTGGACTTATTAAACCTCATCTTACTAGACTCTTCCCATCCATCCATACATTCCAGGTCTCTATGTAGAGCCCTCCTACCTTCAACAGATTGACACATGCTCCCAGCTTAGTTTCATCTGCATATTTACTAATTAAGTACTCCATACCTTCATCCATGTTGTCGATAAAATATTGAACAGAACTGGCCCCACCACAGACCCCTGATGGACACCACTGCTGACTGGTCACCAGCTGGATGCAGCACCATTCACCACCACTCTCTGGGCCTGGCTATCCAGGCAGTTATTAACCCAGAGTGCTCCTGTCCAAGTCATGGGCTGCAGCTTTTCCAGGACTATGCTGTGGGAGACAGTGGCAAAGGCCTGGCTGAAGTCCAGGTACAAAACATCCACAGCCTTTCCTGCATCTGCCATGGTCGTAAAAGGAGATCAGGTTGGTCAAACACAAACTACCTCTCCTAAACCCATGCTGGTTGGGTCTGATACCCTGGCCATCCTCTAAGTGCTGTGTGATGGCACTCAGTATAAACTGTTCCATGACCTTAGCAGGTACTGAGGTCAGGCTAACTGGCCTATAGTTACCAGGATCTTCCTTCCCACCCTTTTAATGAATGGGTGTCACACTGGCCAGCTTCCAGTCATCTGGAACCTCACCAGTGTCCCAGGACTGCTGGTAAATGATGGAGAGTGGCTTCACAAGCTCATCTGCCAGCTCCCTCATCACTCTGGGGTGGATCCCATCTGGTCCCATAGATGTATGAACATCTAAGTTGCTCAGCAGTTCTCTGACTGCCTCCTCCTGGATAACAGGGGGACCATTCTGCTCCCTGACACCATCTGCCAACCCAGGAGGACAGTTGTCCTGAGGACAAGTTATCTTCCCACTAGAGACTGAGGCAAAGAAGACGTTAAGCACTTCTACTTTATCCTCATCTGCAATTACTAATCTTCCTCCCTCATCCAATAAAGAACAAAGGTTGGACTTACCCTCACTTTTAGAATTAATAAATTTGTAAAATACTTTTTTTATTATCTCTTACAGAAGTTGCCATTTTTAGTTCAAACAGAGCTTTGGCATCCCAAATTTTTTTCCTACATGCTCTAGCAGCTCCCTTAAATACTTCTTGATAGACCTGACCTTCCTTCCAAAGATGATCCATCCTCTTTTTATTCCTAAGTTCCTCCAAAACCTCCTTGCCCATCCAGGCTGGACGTTTGCCTCATCAACTCGCCTTTCAGCACACAGGGACAGTTTGTTCCTGTGCCCTCAAGATCTCTGTTTTGAAGCACGCCCACCTATTCCTGAACTCCTTTCTTTTTAAGGGCTGCTTCCCAAGGAACTCTCTGAATAAGTCTCTTAAATAGGCCAAAGTCTGCCCTCCGGAAGTCTAATGAAAAAGTCTTGTTGATATTCCTCCTGATTTTGCCAAATATTGAGAACTCTATCATTTCATGATCACTGTGCCCCAAGTGACCTCCAATCCCCACATCTCCAACCAGTCCATCTCTATTTCCAAACAGCAGATCTAACATAGCCCTTCCCCTGCTGGGCTCACCCACCAAGCTGTGTCAAAAAGTTGTCCTCCACACACTCTAAAAATTTCCCGCACTACCGTTTTTGGCTGTATTAAGTTCCCAGCAGATGTCTGGCAAGTTGAAGTTGCCTACAAGAACAAGGGCGGATGATCCTGAGACATTATGTAGTTGCTTATAGAAGAAGTTGTCGACCTCTTCTCCCTGGTTGGGTGGATGATAACAGACTCCCAGTAGGATGTCAGCCTTGTCAGCCTTGCCCTTAATTCTTACCCACAGGCATTCAACTCCATGGTCATCCATTTCAATACCTATGGCATCAAAAGCCTCCCTAATATAAAGGGCCACCCCTCCACCTCTGCTCCCTTTCCTGTCTCTTCTGAAGAGCTTGTGGCCATCCAGTGCAGTGCACCAGCTGTGTGAGTTGTCCCATCACGTTTCTGCGATGGCAACTGCATCACAGCTCTGCTGTTGCACCATGGCTTCCAGCTCTTCTTGTTTATCACCCATGCTGTGTGCATTGGTGTACATGCACCTCAGCTGGGCTACTGATTTCACCCCTAACTCAGGCTTACCACCCTTGGGTCTGCTTCCAGACAGCCCAGCTGGATCCCTTTCCCCCTTCAAACCTAGTTTAAAGCCGTCTCAGAAAGGTATGCCACTTCATGAGCTAAAAACAAATTGACAAATTTTAGGCTGGAGTTGCTGCCAAAAGAAATGAACCACTTGTGGCAGTTCTAATACCCACTGCAGTATATCAACTAAGCAGCCTGTAAAACACCAACCTTCTGATTTTAAATGGACTAATGAAAAGAAAGGAAAACTTTTAGAAAGTGATTTGGGACAATTAGACAACAGGTCTAATACTAGAAAAGTCAATGAGACATAATGTGAAATCTGAATGTGGTAAGGCTTGTAATAAAAGCAGAATCCTTACACTAGTACCTAAAAACGAATTGCAGGCCCAGGTTTGCTGGACATTGTTAAAGAAGTAACATCCCAATGTGGGACTTGCTTGAAGAATAATGCAAATCCAACAGTTAGGTTAGAACAAGGAGTTATTAGCAGAGGCACTTCTCCTGGAGCCCTGTGGCAAACAGACTTTTCTGAAGTCCCAAGAAAAGGGGAGTTTTGATATTTGCTGGTACTTACTGATGCTTTATCTGGGTGGCCAGAAGCATTCCCTTGTAGAACAAATAAAGCTGGAGAAGTGATGAAAGTATTGGTGAATGAGATCATACCTTGCTTTGGTGCACCTAGAGAAATATCCCTTGACAGAGGATCACATTTCTGTGCACAAATTGTGCAAGCTGTCAGCAAAGCATTAGGAATCCAAGGGCAGTTTCACACGCCCTACAGACCACAAGCTGGTGGTCAAGTAGAAAAGCTGAATCATATGATCAAACAACAGAGAGCTAAAATTTGTCAAGAAAGGAATTTAAATTGGTATCAAGCTTTACCTATTGCCCTCATCAGACTAAGAAGAAAACCTAGGTCTAAAGAAAAGTCAGCCCATTTGAAATGCTTTGTGGCAGACCTTACGGATTAAACGTTACTCAGGATAAAAATTTGGCTCAAGTTGGTAATCAATATGAATATTTAATGGCTATAAACCGAGAATTGCACAAGATGTTTAATACTGTGTTTAAAAATCAACCTAAGGAACCAAATCATAAATTGCATACAATTGATCTTGGTGACTGGGTGTTTGTGAAGAATTTTACAGGTGATCCTCTGCAAGAAAAGTGAGATGGACCACACCAAGTGCCCCTGACATGTGTTTGAGCAAAGGAAAGACCTACCTGGATTGACTGCACCAGTGCAGAAATCACCAACTAAACTCTGTGTGGTGGTTTGTATAGCTTTCTTGAAATTTTACCTACCAAGACCTGGGCAATTTCCTTTGTACCTGACAAGGCCCAATCAGTGTCAGACTTTTAAGACTGATTCATTGTTATACCAATGAGAAAGTTGATGCGTCTTTGTGAAACACCCCTGTAAAGACAAAACACGCCGGGAAAGCTCTCTTTGCCTTCCCTCTCAGAAGGTGACACCGGCCCGGCCCCTCCACGCGGCCCAGGCCGGGCAGGGCCGGGCGGGCTCTGACACAGGCTCAGGGAGCTGCCGGGCCCCGTTTGCACCCAGGGCCCGATAGCCAGGGGGAGCAGAGGCCTGTTGCTCAGATCCCGGCCCCTGGGCACGGGCAGGGAGCCCGCGGCTCTGCAGAACCCTGCCCTGCCGCCGGCCCAGAGCGGCTCCGGGCAGCCGGGCCCGCCCCGCCGCCCCCGCGGCCTGGGGCAGAGACAGCCGGGCCCGTTCTGGCCAGGGCCCCCAGCCTGGGCTGCTGGGCAGGGCAGGGAAGAGCCCCAGCCCCGGCTGGAATGGAATGCAGCAAACGCCAGGAAACAGCCACAGAGCCAGAAAACTCATCACCGCTTTCTGGCTGAGCCCTTACAATCCGTGCCCAGCCCCAGCGCAGCATTAACAAACTCTGTATGGTAAAACAACTGCTGGCCTTGGCCTGGAAGAGATCACAGAACCATCTGCTGCCCGGGCGAGGTATTCACTCTTTCACTGCCCAAAATGAGACTTGCAGGCACTTTGTTCTCTCTCCTGAGTGAAAGGAAAGGACCAAGATGGTGATACACACAGAAACAGCATGAAAACACCAAGGTCAGACAGCAGGAAGAATCAAATCCCAGATGAAGGAAGAAGGAGAGTCATGGACTGAAATTCTCCTTTTCTAAGTTATGAAGAAGAGACTTTTGTTTCCCTATAACACATAAGAAATTATAATCTATAGAGTATATGTAACTGTTATAACTAAATATAAGCAAAGGCATTGGTGTTGGATTAAGTAGATGTTGAAATAGTTGTGATCTCTTAAGTTTGAAAATTAAGAAGATGCTGCTCCCTAGGAAAGAAGAAGAACTTCTGTTTTTTTCAAAAATAAAGCAATTGTTATAATCCTTAAAGTGTGCCCCATAGTTGATATGGTCCTCAATAATAGTTCTAGGAAAACTGTAAGTTAAAGAAAGGATTTTTACATACTGATCAAAATTCCATTCTCCCAGACACCTAATCACTGTAACTTCAAGGCCACGAGAAAACTGTTTCTTCTAGAGAAATCTCCATAAACTGAAGAGGGAAGTCTCCTCTCCCAATGAATTGGTAAAAGACTATTTTAGAGATGGTAAACGGACAGAGTTTTTTCTAAACGTTTTCAGTGTAAAAGAAAGGAAGTGTGTAGGGGAGAAAGAGTAGTCTAGTTTCATTCTGAGGTTTTTTCTTATAGTATCCAGTTCTAAAGTTTCTCTTTGTACCATTCAAAGATCAGCCTGTTTTGCCTTCCTCCTAATCCTAGCTCACAAGAAAATTCCAAATTAGCGAACCAAAACCACTACACCCTGGATGACCAAACCTGTTGGAGATCATGGACTAAAATTGAAATTCACTCATAAACCAGTGTCTTTTTCATTGATTATACTGTCATTGCCTTCGATGTTATCACCCATGTAACACTAATAGGAACCACAGCTAATTATACAGGACTCAGGGATTGCTGCCTTTGCAGAGAGGTGCAACAATGGAACCTTCCCTTAACAGATCAAGCAATTGGTCACATTTGAGGCCCTAGAGCTTACACAACCCTTGTGCTCAATGCAGACAGGCAGGATCTTCCTTGGGAAAGCCCCTTTTCCAATTACTACCTATCAACGAGTCACTCACATCCATAGGGCTGAACAACTCTGGAGCAAATCTCAGCAACTTTTCTGGTAACGCAACTGGGTGGGTCAATGTCACTCAGCCAATGTGGGAAAACTGTCTTCTTGATAGACATAGCAGAAATGAGTCTGTGGGAACTGACAGCAGCTGCGACCTTCCAGATGCATCTTGGTGCCTTTGTGGGAATGGAATAGCATTGAAACAATTACCAGGTAACTGGACTGGCCAATGTACCATGGGATACCTTGTCCCTCAGTTACAGATTGCAAGTCAAACTAATGAAATGACAGGTGGTATTCAAGGACTATGGAAGAACAGACTAAGACAACACCCAATAACCCACCAGTGTGATACAGCACCAGGCTTCACAGATTTGTTAGGGCATTGCTCCCAAATTGAGGAATTGCACAACTGCAAAAGACCATTTCAAGCATCGCAGGCAAAATACAATTCATTGCTAATTCAACAGCAGATGCCTGAAGAAGACTACAAACTGAAATAAACTCACTAAAATAAGTAGTCTTTCAAAAACACAGGGTGTTAGATAAGGTAACAGCCAAATGAGAGAAGTTTGTATTCTAATTTATACCATTTGTTGCACTTAATCTAGATCAGTTACAGCAAATAGCAGAGGATATCCATAGCATTTGCCAACATGCAAAAGTACTCCCTGAAGTGACCAAAGACATTGCATCTTGGAGTAAACATTTGTGGGAAACTCTAACATCTTGGTTACCTAATCGGAACTGGCTAACACAAAGTTTTGTACAAACTTTAGGAATTGTAATACCAATCTTTAGAAGCAGCATGATAAGCCAATGCTTTGTATGGTATTGTAAACAAACTGCCACCACAGAGTGTGTGCAAGAGCCCTTTGTGACACGGTGCAGCATGGTCACCATGGCATGGAACAGGACAGGGTGTCAAAGGACCCTTTGTGACATGTGGTGACATAGGAGCTGGCGGTGACACAGCCACGCCACAGTGCTCGGAGCACGCGACGGGACAGGACGTGCCAGAGCGGTGCTGTGAGGAGCCCCTGCACAGGTCACTCATTCGTGTCTGATCCGGAGCTTTTCCAAGGTGTTATTCCAGCAGGTGACCTCGCGGCAAGACTGAGGGATTTGCTGACCACAGTCCTTGACGAGGAGTCTCCTGTCCTTGTGGCAGCAGCCCTTGAGACCAGATTGCAGGACCTGCTGTCCTGTAGTTTTCCAAGTCGTTGACATTCCGGGTGTTGGGAATTAAAAATCCCCCATGCACCCTCCCCAATTCCCACCACATTCACAAGTAGTAACAGCATGCCACGCATCAGGAATTTCAAATACTCCCATTCCCCACCCAAATTCCCATGCAATTACTGCATTACCGGTTTTGGGAATTTTTAGCCCTACAGCTCCCCACACAAATTCACGTGGAATATTGGCTTTCTGGGTGTCAGGAATTCAGATTCCCTCCTACGCCCTTTCAATCTCCCACCAAATCTGCATAGAATAACAGCGTTTCGTGTATCATGAATTGAGATTCGTCCAGTTCCCCTCCCGAATTCCCACCAAAACCATGGAATTACTGCATTCTGGGCATTGGGAATTTGGAATCCTCTAGTTGCCTTCATAAATTTCCATGGATTAACGGCTTTCCAGGCATCAGGAATTTCGTATCGTCTATAGGGTGTCCCAAATTGCGATGGAATAACAGCCTTCATGGCACATGGAATTTAGAATCGTCTAGTTCCCCTCCCAAATTTTGCATGGAATTACAGCATCCCGGGCTTTGGGAATTTAGAATTCTACAGTTCCCCTCCCAAATTCCCAGGGAAGAACAGAATTCCGCAGGGCATGCGGAATTTGGAATCCTCCAGCTCCAAATCCAAATCCCCATGGAATAACAGCATTCCGGGTGGTAGCAATTGAAAATCCTGCAATTCCTTTTCCCAGCTTCACGTGGAATAATGGCATTTCGTGGTGTCAGGAGTTCAGAATCCCCCATACGCCCTCTCAAATTCCCCACAAATTCCCCTGCAATTACAGTGTTCCAGGTGAAAGGAATTGCGAATCTTCCAGTCCCCCTCCTAATTTTCATGTAATAATTGTGTTCTGGGCATTGGGAATCTTGAATGCTGCAGCTCATCTCCCATACTCCCATGGAATAATGGCAATCTGGGTGTTGGGAATTTAGAATACCCTGCAAGGTGTCCAAAAATCCCACAGAAATGCCAAGGAATAGCAATATTCCATTCACCAGGAATTGAGTGTCCTGAGTGTCCTCTAGCTCCCCTTCCAAAATCCCCTGGAATAACAGCCTTCCAGGCATGGGTAATTTGGAGTCCTCTAGTTCCCCTCCCCAATTCACAATGAAAAACGGAATTCTGAGGGTCGGGAATTTTGAATCCTCCAAATTCCCCCTCAAATTCCCATAGAATAACAGCATTCCAAGCATTGAGAATTTCAAACCTACCAATTTCCACCTGAAATTCCTGTGGCATTACAACATTCTGGGCATTGAGAATTTAGAACCCTCGCGTTGAACTCCCAGATTCCCACTGACATTATGGAATTACAGCATTCCCAGCGTCAGGAATTTGGAATACTCCAGCCCCCACTCAAAATTCTCATGGAATAACAGCATTCTGGATATCAGGAATTTAGAATCCTCCAGCACCGCACACAAATTCCCATGGAATAATGGGATTCCAGGGGTCAAGAATTTAGAATGCACCAGTTCCCCTCCCAGTTTTGCATGGAAGAATGGCACTCCGGATGTCAGGAGTTTAGGATGCCCCATATGCCATCTCCAGTTGCCATCCAATCCCCGTGGAATAACTTCATTCCACGTCCCTGGAATTTTGAACCTTCCAGGTCTCCTTCCAAACTCCCATGTAATAATGGCATTCTGGGTGTCTGGAGTTTAGAATCCCCCTCAAGCTCTCCCAAAAATCCCTCCAAAATCCCAAGGAATAACAGCATTCCAGGTCTCAGGAATTGAGATTCATCTAGTCCACCTCCCAAATTCCCACAAAAACCATGGAATTACAGCATTCTGGGCATTGGGAGATTGGAATCCTCCAGTTCCTCTCCCAGATTCCCACGGAATAGCAGCATTTGAGAATCCTCCCATTTTCCACCCAAATTCCTGTGGATCTTCTGCATTCCCATTTTTGGGAATTTTGAACACTCCGGTTCCCCTCACAAATTCCTGTGGAACAACTGTATTCCACATGTGAGGAATCTACAATCCCCCCATTTGCCCTCTGAAATTCCCAGCAAATCCCCATGGAATAACAGCATTCCAGGTTTCAGAAATTTCAAATACTCCAGCTCTCCTCCCGGATTCCCAATGGGATAATGGCATTCCAGGTGTTGGGAATTTAGAATCACCCATGCACCCTCCCCAGTTACCACCACATTCACAAGTAGTAACAGCATGCCATGCTTCAGGAATTTCAAATACTCCCATTCCCCACCCCAGTTCCTGTGGAATTATTGTATTCCCGGTTTTGGGAATTTTTAACCCTCCAGCTCCCCTCACAAATTCACGTGGAATAATGGCATTCTGGGTGTTGGGAATTTAGAATCCCTCATACAACCTCATAATCTCTTACAAATCTCCATAGAATAAGAACATTCCAAATATCAGGAATTGAGATTCCTTCAGGTCCCCTCCCAAATTCCCATCAAAACCATGGAATAACTGCATTGTGGGCATTGGGAATTTGGAATCCTCCAGTTCGCCTCCCAATTTCCCATGGAATAATGGCCTTCCGGGTGTTGGGAATATAGAATCTCCCATACGCCCTCTCCAATACTAAACAAATTCCCATGGAATTATACCACTGCAGGTGTCAGGAATTGGGAATCCTCCAGTTCCCCTCCCAAATCTTCATGGAATAATGGCATTTCGGGTATCAGTAATTTAGTATCCTCCTTCTCCCCAGAGAAAATTCCGTGAAAGGAGGGGATTCCAGCCATCAGGAATTTCAATCATCCTTATGTCTTCCCTAATTCCCCAGAATAATAGTATTCTGCGCATGGGGAATTTGGGATCCTCCCATCCCGTTTCCCAAATGCCCAGGGAATTTCTGCAGTCCAGGCATTGCGAATGTAGAATACTCCAGTTCCCCTCCCAAATTCCCAGGGCATAACAGAATTCTGGGTATCAAGAAATTGGAATCCTCCAGCGCCGCATCCAAATCCCTATGGAATAGCAGCATTCCATGTGTCAGGAATTGAGAATCCTCCCATTCCCACAAAAATTTCCATGGAATTACTGAATTCCCGTTTTTGGGAATTTTGAACTCTCCAGTTGCCCTCACAAATTCCTGTGGAACAACAGTATTCCACGTGTCGGGAATTTAGAATCCCCCATATCTCCACTGAAATTCCCACCAAATCCCCATGAAATAACAGCATTCAATATTTCAGGAATTTCGAATACTCCAGCTCTCCTCCCAGATTCCCAAAGGTATAATTACATTCCGGGTGTCAGGAATTTAGAATCCCCCATGCACCCTCCCCAGTTACCACCACATTCACAAGTAGTAACAGCATGCCATGCATCAGGAATATTGAATACTCCCATTCCCCAACCAAATTCCCATGCAATTATTGCATTCCTGGTTTTGGGAAATTTTAACCCTCCAGCTCCCCTCACAAATTCACGTCGAATAATGACATTCCAGGTTTCAGGAATTTAGAATCCCCCAAACGCCCTGTCAATCACCCTAAAAATCTGCATAGAATAAGAACGTTCCAGGTATCAGGAATTGAGATTCGTCCAGCTCCCCTCCCAAATTCCCACCAAAACCATGGAATTACGGCATTCTGGGCATTGGGAATTTGGAGTCCTCCAGTTGCCCTCACAAATTTCCATCGATTAACAACATTCCAGGCATCAGGAGTTTTGTATAATCTATATGCCCTCCCAGATTCCAATGGAATAAAAGCCTCTGTGGCATGTGGAATTCAGAATCTGTTGGGATGGATAAGGATTTGACAGTAAGGTCCCACAGATATGTATGTATAACAGAAAGATCATTGAATGTAGAATCTGAAGAAGGAATAGAAATTACATCAAGTTTTGATATAGAAGAAAAGAATTGCTGAGCCAGTCTTACTGGGTAACGAACAAGGCAAAGGGCAAGTGAGTTGGAAGGGGCTTTTATGACTCTGAGCAAAGGATAAATCCACCTCAAACAAAAGATGTTTTTACCAAGCAAAAAGATTTTCACAGGCAAACAAGAAAACCAATGTTGCAAGCTGAGGAAAAATCTCAGAATTTTCCACTGCAAGAAAACGGAAAAACAACTTCTAGCTCAAACTGTAACATTCTAACCTTTTGTGATTGGAAAATAGGAACATGAATATTGTAATGTTAGTAGTTAGGATACACTATAGTGAATAGTAAAGGCATTGATTTGTTGTTTTGTAATAAGATACACGGTAAAGAAAGAAATGCAATGCTGTTATTCTGTGGAAATTTGTGAGGGCAACTGGAGGATTCCAAATTCCCAATGCCCAGAATGTTGTAATTCCATGGTTTTGTTGGGAATTTGGGAGGGGAGCTGGAGGAATCTCAATTCCTGACACTTGGAACACTGTTATTCTATGGAGTTTTGGTGGGAGATTGAGAGGGTGTAGGAGGGATTCTAAATTCCCAACACCCAGAATGCCATTATTCCACCTCAATCTTTGAGGGGAGCTGGAGGGTTAAAAATTCACAAAACCGGGAATGCAGTAATACCTCGGGAATTTGGGTGGGGAATGGGGAGATTCAAAATTCCTGACACCTGTTTTCTGTTATTCCATAGGGAATATGCTGGGACTTGGGGTGGGTGCATGGGGGATACTAAATACCCAACATCCAGAATTCCATTACTCCATGAGAAATTGGAGGTGAACTGAAGAGTTCTCAATTCCTGACACCTGCAATGCTGTAATTACATGGGAATTTGTTTGGAATTTGAGAGGGCGTATGGAGCATTATGTATTTCCCATACCCAGAATGCCATTATTCCATGCCAAACTGGGGGGCATCTGGAGGAGTCTAAATTCCTGACACCTGGAATGCTGTGATTCTGATTCCATGGAAATTTGCTGGGAATTTGAGAGGGCGTATGGAGGATACTAATTTCCAGACACCTGGAAGGCAATTATTCCATGGGAAATTGGGAGGGGAGCTGGAGGATTCCAAATTCCCAATCCCCAGAATTCTATAATTCCGTGATTTTGTTGGGAATTTGGGAGGGGAGCAGGAAGAATCTCAAGTCCTGAACACCTGGAATGCCATTATTCCTTGGGAATTTGTTAGGAATGAGGGATTGGTTATGAGGGATTGTAAATTCCTGACATCTGGAATGCCATTATCGCATGGGAAACTGGGAGGAGAGCTGAAGGGTTTAAAATTCCTGGCACCTGTTATGGTCTTGTTCGATTGGGATTTGCTTTCAGAACTGGTGGAATAGAAATTCCTGATGCCTAGAATTCTGTAATTTTCTGCAAATTTGAGAGGTGTACCCACGCATTCTAAATTCCTGACACCTGGAATGGCATTATTCCATGGGAGTATGTGAGGGGAAGTAGAGGATTCCAAATCCTCATTCCTGGAATGCCATTATCGCATTTCAATTTGGGTAACGGCACAAGGATTCCAAATTCCTGATGCCGAGAATGCTGTCATTCCATAATTTCAGTGGGAATCTGGGAGTTAAACTTGAGGGTTCTAAATTGTCAATGCACTGGAATGCCGTAAAGCCATAGGAATTTGAGGTGGAAATTGCAGGGTAAGAAATTCTCAGTGCTCATAATGCCATTATTCCATGGAAATTTGAAGGGGAATTTAGAATCATCTAAATTCCTGACACCCAGACTGCTGTTATTCCTTGGCAATTTGGGAGGGAAACTAAAGGATTCCAAATTACCCACAGCTGAACGGTTGATATTCCGTGGGATTTTGTGTGCGGAGATGGAGGATTCTCAATTCCTGACACCTAGAATACTGTTATTCCTTGGGAATTTGGTTTTGGAGCTGGAGGATTCCAAATTCCTGCTACGCAGAATTCTGTTATTTCCTGGAAATTTGGGAGGGGAACCAAATTATTTTTAATTCACAATGCCCATAATGCCATAATTCCATGGGAATTTGGGAGGGGAACTAGAGTATTCCAAATTTCCAGTACCCAAAATACCATTCCTCCATGGGATGGGATGGGATGGGATGGGATGGGATGGGATGGGATGGGATGGGATGGGATGGGATGGGATGGGATGGGATGGGATGGGATGGGATGGGATGGGGCCAAGCTGGATGCAGGCTCCAGCCCTGAGGCCCAACTCTGCCATTCACCCTCCTGTGCTGCCTGGAGTGGGACCACTTCTTCAGTCTCCTGTGCTGAAGTAACTCCAGGAGTTTCTTCCTCCTTCTTCCTCCAGGTGTCCTTGGACACTCTTGGGGGTCTCTGCTCCATGTTAGTGACTGGATTGAGAGATACTTGCAGACAGATTCCTCAGAATAGCTCTGAGTCAGCAAGTCCTGCAGTCTTGCCTGGAAGGCACCTGCAAGACTAAACTCCTTGGAAGACTACAGGACAGCGGGTCCTGCAATCTGGTCTCAAGGACTGCGGTCGCAAGGACGAGAGGCTCCTCGTCAAGGATTGTGGTCAGCAAATCCCTCAGTCTTGCTGCGAGGTCACCTGCTGAAATAACACCTCAGAAAAGCTTCGGATCAGACACGAACGAGTGAACTGTGCAGGGGCTCGTCACAGCACCACTCTGGCACGTCCTGTCCCATCGTGTGCTCCGAGCACTGTGGCGTGGCTGTGTCCCTGCCAGCTCCTATGTCACCACACGTCACAAAGGGTCCTTTGACACCCTGTCCTGTTCCATGCCATGGTGACCATGCTGCACCATGTCACAAAGGGCCCTTGCACACACTGTGTGGTGTCAGTTTGTTTACAATACCGTACAAAGCACTGGCTCATCATGCTGGTTCTAAAGATTGGTATTACAATTCCTAAAATTTGTACAAAACATCGTGTTACCCAGTTCAGATTAGGTAATCAAGATGTTAGAGTTTCCCACAAATGTTTACTCCAAGATGCAATGTCTTTGGTCACTTCAGGGAGTACTTTTGCATGTTGCCAAATGCTATGGATATCCTCTGCTATTTGCCCTGACTGATCTAGATAAGTGCAACAACTGGTATAAATTAGAATACAAACTCCTCCCATTTGGCTGTTACCTTATCTAACACCATGTGTTTTGGAAAGACTACTTCTTTTACTGAGTTTATTTCAGTTTGTAGTCTTCTTCAGGCATCTGCTGTTGAATTAGCAATCAGCTCTATTATGGCTGAGATGCTTGAAATGGCCTTTTGCAATTGTGCAATTCCTCAGTTTGGGAGCAATGCCCTTACAAATCTGTGTAGCCTGGTGCTGTATCACACCGGTGCATTCTTGGGTGTTGTCTTAGTCAGTCTGTTCTCCCATAGTCCTTGAATACCACCTGTCATTTCATTAGTTTGATTTGTAACCTGTAACTGAGGGACAAGGTATCCCATTGTACATTGGCCAGTCCAGTTTCCTGGTAATTGTTTCAATGCTATTCCATTCCCACAAAGCCACCAAGATGCATCTGGAAGGTCGCAGCTGGTGTTAATTCT
Organism: Catharus ustulatus; assembly: GCF_009819885.2. Taxonomy (NCBI): domain Eukaryota; kingdom Metazoa; phylum Chordata; class Aves; order Passeriformes; family Turdidae; genus Catharus; species Catharus ustulatus. Next base: position 15,020 of record NW_024879489.1, read on the forward strand.
CATGGACTCATTTCTGCTCTGTCCATCAAAAAGACAGTTTGCCCACATTGGTTGAGTGACATTGACCCACCCAGTTGTGTTACCAGAAAAGTTGCTGAGATTTGCTCCAGAGTTGTTCAGCCCTATGGATGTGAGTGACTCGTTGATCGGTAGTAATTGGAAAAGGGGCTTTCCCAAGGAAGATCCTGCCTGTCTGCCCTGAGCACAAGGTTTGTGTAAGCTCTAGGGGTTCAAATCTGACCAATTGCTTGATCTGTTAAGGGAAGGTTCCATTGTTGCACCTCTCTGCTAAGCCAGCAATCCCTGAGTCCTGTATAATTAGCTGTGGTTCCTATTAGTGTTACAATTGTGATAACATCGAAGGCAGTGACAGTATAATCAATGAAAAAGACACTGGTTTATGAGTGAATTTCAATTTTAGTCCATGATCCCCAAAAGGTTTGGTCGTCCAGGGTGTAGTGGTTTTGGTTCTCTTATTTGGAATTTTCTTGTTGTGAGCTAGGATTAGGAGGAAGGCAAACCAGGCTGAACTTTAAATGGTACAAAGAGAAACTTTAGAACTGGAAACTATAAGAAAAAAAACTCAGAATGAAACTAGACTACTCTTTCTCCCCTACACACTTCCTTTTATTCACACTGAAAATGTTTAGAAGAAACTCTGTCCGTTTACCATCTCTAAAATAGTCTTTTACCAATTCATTGGGAGAGGAGCGGAGACTTCCCTCTTCAGTTTATGGAGATTTCTCCACAAGAAACAGTTTTCTCCTGGCCTTGATGTTACAGTGATTAGGCGTCTGGGAGAATGGAATTTTGATCACTATGTAAAAACCCTTTCTTTAACTTACAACTTTCCTAGAACTATTATTGAGGGCCATATCAACTATGGGGCACACATTAAGGATTATAACAGTTGCTTTATTTTTGAAAAATACAGAAGTTTTTCTTCTTCACTGGGGACTAGCATCTTATTAATATTCAAACTTAAAGGATCACAGTTATTTCAACATCTACTTAATCTAACAGCAATGCCTTTGTTTATATTTATTTATAACAGTTACATATACTCTATATATTACTCTATAATATTTTTATGTGTTATACGGAAAAAAGAGTCTCTTCTTCATAGCTTAGAAAAGGAGAAATTTTAGTACACGACTCTCCTTCCTTCATCTGGGACTTGATTCGTCCTGCTGTCTGACCTTGGTGTTTTCATGCTGTTTCTGTGTGTATCACCATCTTGGTCCTTTTCTTTCACTCAGGAGAGAGAACAAAGTGTCTGCAAGTCTCATTTTGGGCAGTGAAAGAGTGAATACCTTGCCCGGGCAGCGGATGGTTCTGTGATCTCTTCCAGGCCGAGGCCAGCAGTTGTTTTACCATACAGAGTTTGTTAAGGCCGCGCTGGGGCTGGGCACGGATTGTAAGGGCTCAGCCAGAAAGCGGTGATGAGTTTTCTGGCTCTGTGGCTGTTTCCCGGCGTTTGCTGCATTCCATTCCAGCCGGGGCTGGGGCTCTTCCCTGCCCTGCCCAGCAGCCCAGGCTGGGGGCCCTGGCCAGAACGGGCCCGGCTGTCTCTGCCCCAGGCCGCGGGGGCGGCGGGGCGGGCCCGGCTGCCCAGAGCCGCTCTGGGCCGGCGGCAGGGCAGGGTTCTGCAGAGCCGCGGGCTCCCTGCCCGTGCCCAGGGACCGGGATCTGAGCAACAGGGCTCTGCTCCCCCTGGCTATCGGGCCCTGGGTGAAAACGGGGCCCGGCAGCTCCCTGAGCCTGTGTCAGAGCCCGCCCGGCCCTGCCCGGCCTGGGCCGCGTGGAGGGGCCGGCCCGGTGTCACCTTCTGAGAGGGAAGGCAAAGAGAGCTTTCCCAGCGGGTTTTGTCTTTACACGGATGTTTCACAAAGACGCATCAACTTTCTCATTGTTGTAACAATGAGTCAGTCTTAAAAGTCTGACACTGATTGGTCCTTGTCAGGTACAAAGGAAACTCCCCAGGTCTTGGCAGGTAAAGTTTCAAGAAACCTTTACAAACCTCCGCACAGGGTTTAACTGGTGATTTCTTCACTGGTGCAGTGAATTGAGGTAGGTCTTTCCTTTACTCAAACGGATGTAAAGGGCGTCAGGAGCACTTGGAGCGGTCCATGCCACTTTTCTTCCAGAGGATCGATCACCTGTAAAATTCTTCACATACACCCAGTCACCAAGATCAATTGTATGCTATTTATAATCTGGCTCTTTAGGTTGATTTTTAAACACAGTATTAAACATCTGGTGTAATTGTTTGTTTATAGCCATTAAATATTCATATTGATTACCAACTTGAGCCAAATTTTTATCCTGAGTAACATTTAATCCCTAAGGTCTGCCACAAAGCATTTCAAATGGGCTAACTTTTTATTTAGCCTAGGTTTTCTTCTGAGTCTGATGAGGGCAATATGTAAAGCTTGATACCAATTTAAATTCCTTTCTTGATAAATTTTAGCTGTCAAAAAGCAGCTTAGCAGCTGACTGAAGAATCAGTTTTATTCTTCTTGGCAAAGGGGGAACCTTTTGTTCCCAGCCACACTGTGCAATGCCCAAATCTGGGAGCATCCCCCTGAGTCTGGACTCATCTGCAAATTTACTGTGGAACCTGGCTTTGAAGAAGGTGCCAGAATGCAAGTCCATCATCTTCAGCTTGCCAGTGGCCAGGTGCAGGAAGAGGTTGTCATCCTTGATGTCATCCTTGATGTCATCCTTGCTGTCCCCAGCAGCAGCAGCAGCCCCACCTGGTACAGCTTCTCCTTCCCTGGGGGTGAGACCAGGCTGTCAGTGTTCTGCCCAGGGCCCCAGCTGTCAGTGAACCAGGACAAGCCAAACCAGCTCAGATGGTGGCCACCAGTGCTGGGCAGAGCAGCTCAGCTCCAGCACAAGGGCTGCGTGCTCCCATCTGATGACCCCTGTGCAGGGACACAGGCAGGACAAAAAAGTGTGGGCTTCTTTGCTTCTCATTGCCAAGGCACGTGTGGAGCTGTAACTTAGCAGGGCCCTGCATCAAAGTGTGCCTGTGGCTCTCTCCCTTCTTCTGTGGCAGATGAATATCCTGTATCCAAGGATCACAGAACAGGTCTTGTAATGAGGACCTTTCCAAGGAGTACATGAATAAACACCACCTGATCAGCTCTTGGCACTCTGGGGAGGGAAACCAGAAACCACTGGTCAGTTGGAGATGGCTCCAGTCCCTTTGCCCCACTGTTCCCATGCCCAGGCCATGCTGCATGTGCTCAGAGCTAGGCCTAAACCTTCCCATCAGTTCTTTGTTTTGGAGGAAAGCAGGAGAGCAGGACATGTGCCACCTCCTCAGCAGCTGCCAGAGCGGGATGCTCACGAGCCCGCTGCTGTCTCCCAGCACTGGTATTCCCCCTGTGCCCAGAGATGAGGATCCACCTTGAGAGAGCTGTTGTGGCAGTGAGAGCTGCTGGTCCCAGCTGATGTTCTGGCCCCTCCTGAAAGGGTGCTCCCCACAGACCATGTGGTGCAGCAGGATGCCCAGGGACCAGATGGTAGCTGCCTTGCCATAGTACCAGCCCAAGTGGGTCCATTCCAGGGGGCTGTAGGACGGTGTTCCTATGGAATACAAATGGAGTTCATCAGGGGGATGCTGCTGCTCCCAGAGCCTGGCCCCAGAATCCCTGGGCATGCAGGGGCTGCCCCAGTGGCACATGCTGTGACCTGCTGCCCTCTCACCAGCAGTTGGGACTTGTGTACAAACTCAGGCTTGGAAAAGAAGCCACTGGTGTTGGAAGAGGGCAGCAGAAGCGCTTGCAAGGCCCAACCATGACAAGGAAAAACCCACTCAGTGCTGGGGAAAAAACATTCCTTTATCCTGCCTGCATTGCCAAAAAAATCATTATGAGGCCAAGGCAAACAAGGAGAGCACAGAAGTCCAAGCCCTTTCTCACCTGCACACCAAATCAGATGGTGCACAGGTTCTGGCTCCCCCTCTCTGCTATCCCCACCCATGGGTGTTTCTGTCAGGCAGTCCTGGGCAGAGTGTCTGGCAAAGGCTGCCAAGAGGGCTGGAAGACAGCCCCCACCCACCCCTGCTCAAAAGCAACTCGGCTGAAGGCTCAGTGCCATGACTGGCAGCAAAAGGGAGAATCCCCAATACCACACCTAGGCTGGGCCTTGAGATGTTCGGCCATGAGATCCCAGGACTGGAGCACACCTCTGCATGGGTTCACGTGCAAAGTGAGTGTAGGCTGTGTCCTGCAGGTAGGTGCCACAGCCAAAGTCGAACAACTTTGCCTGCCCAGTGGCCAGGTCAACCAGGATGTTCTCTGGTTTGAGTCCTTTGCTCTTCTTCTAGCTCTTTTCCCCCCATTTTGGGTCCTTTCCCCAGTTTTAGGTGCATTGTTCAGATTTTGGACCTTTCCCTTAATTTTGGGTGCCCTCCCCTGGCTTTGATGCTTTTTTGGATATCTGCCCCCCCTCAACCCCCATCCCCACCCTTCCCCCCATATGCCCCCACCTCCTGCCCACCCCTGTGCCCCCAGGTGTCCCCCATGCCACATGGACTCTGTGACTGACAGCAGGGACACCCTCAAGTCTCCTGGGGTGGCTTCCCTGTCACCACCATGGCACTGGGGCAGGCACTGAGGGTCTGCAGCACCCTGGAGTGCCAGGCAGTGCTGGTTGAGCACCCCCGAGACCCCCGCCGGGTCTCACTCCAGGCAGGGGCAGCTCCTGACTGAGCTCCTCTGCCATGGGATGGGTGTCCCAGCAGGGCTGGTGGGAGGGGGTTTGGGGAGGTGGTGCTGGGGCTGACTGTGCCCTGTGCTTGCTCCATGGTCATGTCCTGTGCCATGTCCCATGTCCTGTGCCCTGTGCCCAGCTCCATGGGCATGTCCCATGCCCTGTCCCATGTGCCATGTCCCATATCCTGTGTCCTGAGCCATGCTCCAGGGTGATGTTCCAACCCACGGCATGTCCTGTGCCCGGTGCCATGTCCCCTGTCCTGTGCCCTATGCCCTGTGCCATGTCCCATGCCACACTTCACACCATGGCCCATGCCATGCTCCAGGCCCCACACCAAGCTGTGCATGGCTGACTCCTTCTGTCACTGTCCCCGTCTCCGTCACCGTCCCCGTCACTGCTTCCTTCTTGCTGCTGCTCCCAGGTAAAAACCCTCAGCTTCCTCCAGGACAGGCGTGGCATTGTCCGGCCCTGGGCCCTGCTGGTGGCTGCCCTTGTCCCCAAGGATGGAGGGTGACACTGGCACACATCTGGCACACAGCTGGTATTGAGGCTGGCACCCATCTGGGACCGGGGTGGGACTGTCCTGGATAAGTGCTTGGCATCATGGCACCAGGCCTGGGAAATGAGGCTGGGAACTGGGACTGGGACTGGGGACTGGGACTGGACACCAGTACTGGGCACTGACACTGAGGACTGGACAGTTGGACTGGACAGCTGAGATGGGCCCTGAGGCTGGACATAGGCACTGGGCACTGGCACTGGACATCATAACTGGGCTGGGCACTGGGAATGGACACTGGGACTGGGCACCAGAACTGGGCACTAAGACTGGACACTGGGGCTGGGCATTGGCAGTGGGCACTGAACCAGGAGCAGGATAAACCCCTCTGTCTCTTTGTCCTCCTGAGCCCCTCTTTGCCTACCCAAAGCTTGGCTGCACCAGATCCCAGCAGGATTTGGCACCTTTGGGGGATGTTTCCCAGGGAAAGAGGGGTACTCTGGGGGTACTGGGTGTGCTGTCACACCTAGACCCAGATGGGAGGAACCCCTGGGGGGCTGCAAGAAGCCCTAAAATGAGAACCACCACCTGTTCCCCCACCTCCCTGTTCATCAACCTCAAGTTGGGCACCCCCTACCCCTGACCCCACCCCCACTCCAAGGGTGCTGGTCCTGGGGGTGACACAGAGCTGTCCCTGTCCCCTCCTCCGGGGGTTGCTGTGGAAGAGGCTCCTCCAGGAGATGAAAAGTCGCAGTGGCACCATAGCTCACAGAATTAACTGGGTTGGAAAAGGCCTTTGAGATCATCAAGTCCAACCTATGACCTAACAGCACCTTATCAACTAAACCATGGCACTGAGTGCCACATCCAGTCTGTTTTTATACACCTTCAGGAGTGGTGACTCTACCACCTCCCTGGGTAACCCCTTCCAATGCCCAATCACCCTTTCAGTAAAGAATTTTTTCCTAGCTCAAGATTGTGTCCTCTCATTCTGTCAGCGGTTGCCTGGGAGAAGAGAGCAGCCCCCATCTGATTACAGCCTCCTTCCAGGGAGTTGTAGAGAGTGCTGCAGTTGTGACAGCAGTGACATTCCTGGTGGGGAGAGTTGTGGGATAGGAGGAGTCCCAGTGACACTCCTGTTCCTGCAGGGTCCCCACCAGAGTCATCTGGGGATGTGTGAAAGTGCTGGCAGGTCCCACTGACATTCCTGTCCCCACCAGAGCAGTTTTGATGGAGTTCTGGTGACACTGTTGTGTCTGCAGGGTCCCTCTGAGTGCAGCAAACAGGAGAGTTCCCAGCTCACAGAGCCCCAGTCACAGGGACTTTGCTACTCACCCTGCTGGAGCCTGCACAGCTCCAAGGGGCTCCTTTGCACCCCTGTTTAGAGGGCCCCAAGGGATGGCCTTTATCACAACCAGGTTTCATTCTGGCCCCACTTTTGATTGACAGCTTTCTCTGCAAGTGTGATGTTATAAGTACAGTAATTTCACTAATACAAGCCGCACCAATTTGACCAAAATTTTGGTGGAAACCCGGAAGTGCGGCCAATATTCGGGGGCGGCTAATACATTAACAAAATTCTAAAAGCTGCCAACACGGAAGTGAGAGCCCGCGGCAGCCCCAAGCCAAGTTGGAGCCCGGCTGGCCCCAGCAGAGGTGGGAAAGCCTGGCAGAGGCGGGGCCATCAGTGCGGGGGGCAAGTGGCTGAGCCTGAGCCAACAGGGCGGGGCAGAGGGGGCGGCAGAGCCTGGGCTAGCAGGGTCGGGGAGCCCGGGAGAACTGGGGCTAGCAGTGCAGGGGAGCATGGCAGAAGCAGGAAGCCCGGCGAGCAGGGCTGCGGGGTGGCGGGGGAAGCCCAGCAGAATCGGGGCCAGCAGCATGGGGGAGCCCGGCGGTGTGGGGGCCTGCAGTGCCGGCCAGGGCGAGCAAACGCGGCGGCGGTGCAGACGGGAGGGGGCGGCCGGCGAGCCTGGCGGCGGCGGCAGCCCCGCCAACAGGGCGAGTAAACGCGGCGCGGGGCGGGCGGCGAGCCCGGCGGCGGCGGCAGCCCCGCCGGCAGGGCGAGTAAACGCGGCGCGGGGCGGGCAGCGAGCAAACGCGGCGCGGGGCGAGCGGCGAGCCCGGCGGCGGCGGCGGCAACCCCGCCGGCAGGGCAAGTAAACGCAGCGCAGGGCGGGCGGCGAGCCTGGCAGCAGCGGCAGCCCCGCCGGCAGGGCGAGCAAACGCGGCGCGGGGCGGGCGGCGAGCCCAGCGGCGGCGGCCGCCCCGCCGGCAGGGCGAGCAAACGCGGTAGCGGGGCGGTGCTGACGGGAGAGGGGGGCCAGCGAGCCCGGCGGCGGCGGCAGCACCACCCAACCAGCCCCGCCGAGCCGTGGCGCTGAGCTGGTCCACCCGGCCCCGTCGGCAACCATGAGCGGGCCGAGCCTGCCTGGCCCCGCCCTGGGCCAGTAAACCGCGCTATGCCGCAATCCTGTTACTAATTGGCCAATTTGTGAAAGCTGCACACGGATTCTCGCTACGAATGAAAGTGCGGCTAATATTCGGGGTGCGGCTTATTTATTGACAAAGACAGCAACATTGTCGAGGCACCGGAAGTGCGGCTTATACTCCGTGCGGCTTGTATTCGTGAAACTACTGTACAAGCCGCACCATTTTGACTACAGTTTTGGTCCATACCCAGAAGTGTGGCCTGTGTTCCGGAGCGGCTAATATAGGAACAATATTCTAAAAGTTGCCAACACAGAAGTGAGAGCCCACTGCAGCCCCAAGCCAAGCTGGAGCCCTGCCAGCCCCAGCAGAGGTGGGAAAGCCTGGCAGACGTGGGGCCAGCGGCGTGGGTGGCGGGCAGAAGAGACCGACCCAGCAGCGCGGGGGAGCCCAGCAGAACCGGGGCTAGCAGCGAGTGGGAGCCCAGCAGAACCAGGGCTAGCAGTGCGGGGCAGCCCAGCAGAACCGTGGCTAGCAGTGAGGGGGAGCCCAGCAGCGTGGAGCTGCCTGGCAGCGCGGGGAAGCCCAGCAGAACTGGGGCTAGCAGCGTGGGGGACCCCAGCAGAACCAGGGCTAGCAGCGCAGGGGAGCCCAGCAGAACTGGGGCCAGCAGCGTGGGGGACCCCAGCAGCGTGGGGGAGCCTGGCAGAGCCAGGCCAGGGCGAGCAAATGCAGCAGCGGCGGAGCAAGCAGCAGTGGGGGGCGAGCAAGCCCGGCGGCGGTAGCGGCAGCACCACCCGGCCGGCCCTGCCGAGCTGTAGCGCCGAGCTGGGCCACCCGGTCCCGTCAGCAACCATGAGTAGACCAAGCCTGCCTGGCCCCGCCCTGAGCCAGTAAACCCCGCTATGCCACGATTCTATTAGTAATTGGCAAATCTGTGAAAGTTGCACACGGATCCTTGCTACGAACGAAAGTGCGGCTAATAATCCGTTGCGGCTTATGTATGGACGAGGACCTAAATGTTGCCGACACCCCGGAAATGCGGCTTATAATCCGTGCAGCTTGTAATCGTGAAATTACTGTACTTTAAATTTTCCAGAAAAGGGGGAAAATGAGACAGGGAATTGAGGAGTATGGAATAATTCATCCAAAACCAAGACAGTGGTGAATGCCTGACATTTACTATGCTTGGAAAAATCGGGAGGAGAGGCAGACTACAGTAATTTCACAAATACAAGCCGCACCATTTTGACTAAGATTTTCCTCCCAAACCGGAAATGCGGCTAATACTCAGGAGCAGCTAATATGTGAATAATTTTCTGACATTTGCAACCTCAGAAGTGCCAGCCAGAGTGCCGAGCCGAGCAGCTGCAAAGCTGGCATTTTGCGATTGGTACAAATTGTTACTCTGTTGCGCCACGGGTGGAGCCTGGCCCCATGCAGGCACCACGGGGGGCGGGGAGAGAGGAGGGAGAGCTCTCTCCTTCCCTCCTCTGCCACAGCCCGGGGGAGAGACGGGGGGGCCCTTCTCCGCCATTGGTGCGGCCCGGGGAGGCGGGGGGGTGCTCCGTCCTCGCCTGCCGCCGCAGGAGTGGGGGGGGCTCTGTCCCTGCCTGCCACCACGGGGCAGCACCGGGCCGTGGTGACTGAGCCCAGTGGCAGCAGCGGCTGGCCCCGAGCGGCCCCGCCAAGCGGCAGTGCCGGGCTGGGCCACCTGGCCACGTCGGCAGCCTCGAGCGGGCCGAACCTGCACAGCCCGAGCCAAGCCAGTAAACCCCGCCCTGCCGCGGTTCTGTTACTAATTGGCAACTTTGTTGCACGTGGGTCCTCGCTGCGAACACAGAGCGGCTTATACTCGGGTGCGGCTTATTTATGGACAAAGAACAAAATGTTTGCCAACACCCAGAGATGCGGCTTATACTCAGTGCGGCTTGTATTCGTGAAATTACTGTAATTTGTGATAAATAGAGTCAGAACTTGCAAACAGGGTGAGGGCTGCAAGGCTACCAGTGATAAGTGATAAATCCAAACCCCTAAACCAGCAAGAACTAATCTCAAGGTCTGGAATGTGCCCGAGAGGCTAAGACACATACTCTGGAGACAAAGTTGAAAAGTTCAAGTGCGATGAAGAGTTTGGAAGCCTTCGTCAGAGACCCCCTACGACCTCTGAATTGGGAAGGGGCAAGAGCAAAAGGACTTTTGGTTCATTTTAATATGAAACGTAGGTAGGCGGGACTGGGTGGGGCTAGGACGTGAATATGCATTAGGTGTATTGTGTAATCCCAGGCTTTTAGGGAATAAATAGGGCAGTAGTTTGAAGTTTCGGTGTGAATGTTTGGGACAAATTATCCCCGTGCACCTCAGCTCTGAATAAATGCATACCTACTTTATAACTCTCACTTTTCACAAGTTATACAGTCTTTTCCGTGTATCAACACTGCAGAACTTCATGAAACCAAACATCCATTGTGACCCAGCAGGGCATCATTGGAACCAAGGAACTGCTGCTGACAGTACAGAAACTCATGGAACCAGGGCCAATGTGGTACTACAGAACCAACAGAGCTGCTGGACCTTTTCCCCTGGCCCTGAACAGCTCCTTGGGAGGCACGGCAGGAGCAGCACCCTGGGAGCCTCGGGAATGCCCCTCTGGGATCCATGGCACACACTCCCAGGAATGGCAGTTCCCAGCAAGGACAAGGTGTTCCTGCCCTTATGAAAGCTCTTATGAAACAGAGAAAAGCCAAGTGGAGCAAGATCTTACAGGGACATTTCACTGCCAGCCTTGGTTGTTGTAGCTCATGGATTGGGGATTAAATCAGGGCAGGTTCTTTGGTGGGAGCTGCCCTGAGTTAAGAGAGGCACTGAACACAAACACAATCAGCTGAGAAGGTGCCACTGAAAACAGAAGTGGAACTGACTGAAAATGGATAGGACAGAAATCAATAAATCTGAGTTTTATTTACTATCAAAATACATCCCACCCAGCCAGCCCCATACAATCCTGATCCCACCCCTCCAAATTTGGATCCCACTTCTCCCAGTCCCCTTCCAATCCAATCTTACCCTGGAGACAGGGGTATCCAGTGATCTTGGGGTTGGATTGAGTTTTTTCAAGTAAGATCAAGTCATTTTGTGCTGGAATTGAGATATTTGGGGGTAGAATTGAGTTGTCTCCAGTGGGACTGAGTCATTTTGAGAAAATAGATCGATGCATCTTGGCTTTTGGAAGGCAAAGAGATGGAGAACACTGCCCAAAACCCGCCCAAAACCCACCCAGAACCCAAAAAAATCTCCAGAATACTTACCCAAACCCTAAATTCCCCCTCAAATATCAGTAAAATAGTGGGACTTTACAGTAATTTCACAACCGTAAGGCGCACCGGACTATAAAGTGCATTTTCTTTTTTGCAGCGAGGATCCACCCCCAGCTCCCCCCATACGGTTGCTGGTCGAGGCCCCGCATCAACCTGGCAGCCATGAGCCCCCCGGCCCACCTGTATCCAACAGCCATGGGGCCTGCCGATACTCGGCAGCCACGGAGCCCCGGGCCTGCCTGTACCCGGCAGGAGGGACGCCACAGGCCCCTGGGCCTACCTGTACCCAGCAACCACAGGGCCCCAGACCCACCTGTACCCGGAAGCCACGGGGCCCCGGGCCCGCCTCCACCCAGCTGCCATGGAACCACGACCCCACAGCCCCGCCTCCACCCGGCTGCCGCGGCACTGCGGCCCTGCCTCCACCCGGCAGCTGCGGCCGGGCGGCCCTGCCTCCACCTGGCTGCTGCGACCCTGCTGGCTCCCCCCACGGCAACGCAGCTCACACTTCAAGGTTGGCGACTTTCCAAACTTTGTATATTATATAAGACGCACAGACTATAAGGCATACTTCCGGGTCTGGGCCAAAATTTTAGTCAAAAGAGTGCACCTTATAGTCGTGAAATTACTGTAAATACCTTTGTTTACAGTAATTTCACAACTATAAGGCACACCGGATTACAGGGCACACTAATTTTTTTGCAACAAGGATCTGCGCCGTGTGCAACAAAGTAACAAATTAGTAATGGAATCCGATGATCGCGGGGTTTACTGGCAGGTGCTCCATTTGCAAACATTTTTCACAGATTGGCATAGCCTTTAAATGCAACCCCAGGCACCCTCCCCACGCCATGGGCCCCGGCACTCCTGCCATCCTCCAGCGCTGGCTGGTGTGGCTCGGCAGTGCCACGAGGCAGCCTCCCCCTTGTGGCTCAGCGTTGCCGCGGTCCTGCCTCTCCCTCGCAGCTCAGTGCTGCCCCGGTCCCGCCTCTCCCTCATGGCTCAGCGCTACCATGGGGGCGTTCCCCCTTGCGGCTCAGTGCTGCCACATTCCTGCCTCTGCCTTGCGGCTCAGCACTGTTGCAGCCCACCTCTCCCTCATGGCTCAGCACTGCCGCGGTCCTGCCTCTCCCTCAGAGCTCGACGCTGACACGGTCCTGCCTCTCCCCTGAGTGGCTCGGTTCGTGGCTCACATTTCTGGGTTGGCAAATTTTCCAATTTTGTCCATATATAAGGCGCACCAGATTATAATGTGCACTTCTGGGTTCGGACCAAAATTTTAGTCAAAAGAGTGTGCCTTATACTTGCGAAATTACTGTAATTTCTTTCTTTTTAGCCCTATATCAGGTATTTTAAAAGGCTGAAGAGGAATCAGAAGAAAATTAGGTCCAAAATAAAAGTACCACCAGTTCAAGTGTCTTCCCAATGGGGAGCGTGGGGAATGTGGGTCACCAGGGCTGTGCTCAACGTGGGTCCTCAGATGAGGGATGAGGTTGGAGTAGCGGATGAAGCACTTCTTGCAGAAGGGGAATTCTCAGGGCTTCCAAGCACAGGGTTAGTCTTTGCTCCTCAGAACACTCTGGGATGGATTTAAATCCCCCTCATTGTGCAGAATCTCTGTGATTTCTCCTTCCTGTTGGATTCCTGAGCTGTGAAGCCACTAAAAACCGCCTCCTCCACAAGGTTCTGCTGGGGATTTCCCACCCTGGCCTCCGTTCTCAGCTTGCTGACCCAGCCATGGTGGCACAGCCCCTGTTCAGACCCAGCCCAGGACAGGAGCACTGCGGTTGGGAACAGTCCCTGAAGCCGTGGTGCCCACAGCAGCCCTGGGGCTCTGTGCCCCATGGCCTCCCTGCTGGGCAGCCTCTGACAGCTCCTGCACAGCCCCTGGCACCTGTGGGCCTGCACTGACAGCCCTGCCCCAGGCTCTGCCGGGCTCTGGGCCAGCAGAGAGGCCGGGCAGGGCTGGCCATGGCTGGGAACAGGCCCTGAGCCCTGCAGGAGGATGGAGCTGGGCCACAGCCAAACTCAGCCCAGGGCAAACCTGGGCTGAGCAGCCAGGGCTGGCAATGGCTGGGGACAGAGGGTGGCAGTGACAAATGTCCTGGGCCCCCTCCCTGCTCTGTGCATGCCACCAAGGGCACAGAGCAGCCTCCTCTCTCGCCCACTTGCCTGTTTTCAATGCCTTCCACAGATGCTGGCCCTGCCCCACAAGGCCTGGGCTGAGTCCTGGCCCTGCACGCTCAGCCAGGCTGAGATGGACACTGCTGCTTTCTCTGGCAGGCTCTCTCAGGCCAGCCCAGCTCCCTGCAAGCTGTGCCAGCTGCCCTGAGCTCTGTGCAGCACCAAGGGCCTCTCCCCAGCACAGCCCAGCCGGCTCTGGCCCCACAGCTCTGCTCAGCCCAGGGGGCTCTGGGCAGTGGCCCCACGGCCTCAGCCCCTGCCAAGGGCACAGCAGCAGCTGCAGCTCAGAGAGGACTCAGCCCCAGCCATGGGCAAGGTGCTTGGCCAAGGCAAAAGGAGGCTCCCTGGGTGCCCTGCTCCTCTGTGCCTGAGCTCCTGAGAGCTCTGCAGCCCCTCCTGCCATCCCATCTCCCCAGGCCAGCACAACAGCCCCGGCCTTGGGGCCCTCCAGAGCTGCTCCTGCTCCAGGCCCAGGGCCCATCCCAGAGCTGGGGCAGCCACAAAGCTGTGTCCATTTCTGTTCATTCCTGCTCTGATGAGGATGGATCCTCAGATACTTGGAGGCTGCTGATGAATTTTACTGCTCCAGAGGCTTCTTTCTTGAGCTCTTAATTTCATGAATTCCATGACAAAGACTCATGAACATTTCCTCAAAACACCCAAACATGAAAAACTCCTGGGAATAATAAAAATTTTCAATTCTTCTGTGCTTAATTAGATGGATTTCAGAAGTGTATTCCATGTGAATATATTATATTGAAAACAATGCAGAGAGAAGTGTTTTGTCCTGTTTTATTTTCTAGTTTATAGATTGATATCAGCAATGTCCAATTGAAATTAATCACGAGCACCTTCTAATGCAGTCTGAATAGATATGAAAATCAAGGTCCCTCAAGGCAGACCATCAATAACACTTTGTCCCCTTTCTCTCCTCACTATTTTCCTCACCAACCCCTGGGACTCCTATAAATCAGGAATAGTGTGGGCAGCAGGACCCGGGCAGTGATTCCTCCCCTGTGTTTGACCCTGGTTTGGCAGCACCTCAAGTGCTGTCTCCAGTTCTGAGCTCCCAAATTTAGGATGGACATGGAGGGGCTGGAGCATGTCCAGAGAAGGGCAATAAGGCTGGTGAGGGGTCTGATCACAAGTCCTGTGAGGAGTGGCTGAGGGAGCTGGGCATGTTTATCCTGGAGAAGAGGAGGCTCAGGGGAAACCTCATCACTCTCTACAACTGCCTGTCAGGATGGTGCAGCCAGGGAAGGGTTGGGCTCTTTCCCAGGAAACAGAGAAAGGACAAGAGTACACAGCACTAAGCTGCACCTGGGGATGTTTTGTCCAGACATTAAGAAATATTCTTTACAAAAAGGGTGATTGGGCATTGGATGGGGCTGCCCAGAGAGATGGGTGAGTCACGTACCCTGGAAGTGTTTCAGGAAAGACTGCATGTGGCACTGAGTGCCATGGTCTGTCTGACAAGGTGGTGTTTGGTCACAGATTTGGCTTGATGCTCTCAAAGGTCTTTTCCAGCCTGGGTGATTCTGTGATGATTGTGACACTGCAGGGCCCTGGGGAAGCAAGGGACCATTGGGACACTGCAGGGCCTCGTGGAACTGAGAGGACCATAGTGACACTGTGTACGACATGGCACCACAGATCCAAGGGGCCACTGTGGCACTGTGGGGGCAAAGGATCCAAGGGGCTTTGTAACACCGAGACCTCCCATGGAACCAAAAAACAATGCAACACTGGTGTAAGGGTCGGTCTGAAGATTGCCTGATTCTGCCTCACAATCATCGTCAGAGACTGAGACCCTGAGACCTCCAGCACTTACTCTGGGCAGGAGCTGCTGGGCCTAGCTAAGGTGGATGCTTGCTAATGGACTGTGTCGGGTGTGTTCTGTGCTGTTACGGTACAATGGACTCGGGCAGGTACGGGGCTAGAACAGCCGTACTTTCTGCACCTAATTCTTGAAGTCATGGTCCTCTGAACACAATAGTCCATAAATCTCCCCACCTTTTGGCCAGTGGCCCTTCGCCTTGAAATGGACTATAAAATCATCACTCTCAGAAGAGACCTTGGGAGACTTTCCTCTCCCCAACGGATGGAAGACATCGCTGGATGATCCTGAGGACGTCCCATCTGTTGGTAGCTATTCCCCCTGTCTCTCTGTCTCTCTGTCTCCCTGTCCCCTTGTCTCCCTGTCTCTCTGTCTCTCTGTCTCTCTGTCTCTCTGTCTCTCTGTCTCTCTGTCTCCCTGTCTCTCTGTCTCTCTGTTTCTCCATCTCTTTGTCTCTCTGTCTCTCTCTTTCTCCCTACTTCGTCATCCTTTTTCCCCTCTCCTCCTCACCATTACCCCAAAACTGAATTGTTGGCCCTCAATAAATTGCTTTGTTGCTTGTTGCTGAACAAAACCTTAGTCTCTTGCTGTTGTCCTTTGCACCTCGTGGTCGAACGAACCATCATGACCCCCGCTCAGGTTGAGCGGACCGTGACAACTGGGAGGCCTCATGGAATTATGGAGACCATTGTGACATTCTAGGGCCTCATAGAACAGTGGTGACAGCAAGGTTGCTGGGAGTGTTGATCTGCCGGAGGGTCGGAGGGCTCTGCAGATGGACGTGGACAGGCTGGATCCAGGGCCCAAAAATCCAGCAAGGTGAGGTTCAACAAGACCAACTGCAGGGTTCTGCACTTTGGACACAACAACCACTGCAGTACCACAGGGTGGGGACAGAGTGGATGGAAAGGGGCCAGGCAGAAAGGGACCTGAGGGAACTGATGGACAGCAGGCTGGACATGAGCCAAGAGTGTGTCCAGGTGGCCAAGAAGGCCAATGGCTCCAGGGCTGGATGAGAAATGGTGTGGCCAGCAGAAACAGTGTGGGCAGAAGAAACAGTGTGACCAACAGGACCAGGGCAGCAATTCTTCCCCTGTGTTCAGAACTGATGAGGATACACCTCGAGTGCTGTGTCCAGTTCTGCGCGCCCCAATTTAGGGAGGACATGGAAGGGGTTGCAGCGTGTCCAGAGAAGGTCAACAAAACTGTTGAGGGGTCTGAACACAGAACACAAGTCTTATGAGTTGTGGCTGAGGGAGCTGGGATTGTTTATCTTGGAGAAGAGGAAACTCAGGAAGAAAGGTGGTGTCAGGGCACAGGTTGGACTTGATGATCTCCAAGGTGTTTTCCAGACTTGCTGATTCTGTGACTCTCTGAAACCACCCCTGGAGCAGTTGCAGGATAAGCCCTAGGCCTCCTCTTCTAAAGGCCCAGGAGCCCAGCTCCCTCAGATTCTCCTAACAGGCCCCAAAGCCCATCCTGTCAGTCCTGCAGAGCCTCTCCAGCCCCTCCTCATTGCCCAGAACAGGGAGCCCCACACCCAGACACACCAGCCCAGATGTGCCCCCCTGGCCTGTGGTGCCTCTGGCAAGGGAGCAGCAGGAGGCACTGCAGGACCCTGCAGACAATTCCTGAAGCACTTGGAGGATGATCCTGCTCCCCAAGGGACATTCCCATGGTTCCAGCTCAAATGGGGAGTGGGACCAGAGAGGAAAGGGCAAACAGGGATGGGCTATTTGCAGGGGATGGAACAGGGATGGCCAAGAGGGAGAAATCTGGAGCAGGAAAGAGTAAATAAAGTAAAGGTGAAACAAAGAAAATGCTCAGGGAAGTTTGGGGATGGCTGTCAGGCATCCCTGGTTCAGAGCAACAATGTCTGCAGTGGGACAGGAAAGTCACAGCTCATGGGAACAAACTTTCTGGCTGACTTCAGAGGCCACAA
>NW_024879490.1:0-30370 GCF_009819885.2 Catharus ustulatus
GGTGTCCCAGGAGTCCCCAAAATCCCCCCAGAACCCCCCCAAAAGTGACCCAGGGACCCCCAAACCCTTCAGAGAATCCCTAAAATCCCTCTCAGGGACCCCAAAAGTGACTCAGGATGCCCCAAATCTCTCAGAATCCCCCCCAAAACTGACTCAGGGACCCCAAATCCCTCTTTAGGACCCCCCAAAATGCACTCAGGCGCCCCAGGAGCCCCCCAAAATCCCCCCAAAATCCCCCCAGGACCCCCCCAAACCCCCCCAGAAGTCGGGGTGCAGACCCTCGGGCAGGAAGAGGCGGGTGAGCAGCAAATCCTCGGGGTAGGGCACGGCCGGGGGGGGCTCCGGGGGGGCGGCCCCGTCCTCGGGGGGCTTCTCACTGAGCACCAGGGTGGTGAAAACACGGCCAGAGCCCACGGAGCTCACCTGGGCACAGGTGTGAGGGGAATTTGGGGGGGTGAAAACATGGCCAGAGCCCACGGAGCTCACCTGGGCACAGGTGTGGGGGGGTTTGGGGAGGGTTTGGGGGGGTCTGGGGGGGTGAAAACACGGCCAGAGCCCACGGAGCTCACCTGGGCACAGGTGTGGGGGGGATTTGGGGGGGGTCTGGGGGGGTGAAAACACGGCCAGAGCCCACGGAGCTCACCTGGGGACAGGTGTGGGGGGGTTTGGGGGGGTGAAAACACGGCCAGAGCCCACGGAGCTCACCTGGGGGCAGGTGTGGGGGGATTTGGGGGGGGTTTGGGGGGGTGAAAACACGGCCAGAGCCCACGGAGCTCACCTGGGCACAGGTGTGGGGGGAATTTGGGGGGGATTGGGGGGGTCTGGGGGGGTGAAAACACGGCCAGAGCCCACGGAGCTCACCTGGGCACAGGTGTGGGGGGATTTGGGGGGGTCTGGGGGGGTCTGGGGGCTTCTCACTGAGCAACAGGGTGGTGAAAACACGGCCAGAGCCCACGGAGCTCACCTGGGGACAGGTGTGGGGGGATTTGGGGGGGTCTGGGGGGGTGAAAACACGGCCAGAGCCCACGGAGCTCACCTGGGGACAGGTGTGGGGGATTTGGGGGGGTTTGAGGGGGTCTAGGGGGGGTGAAAACACGGCCAGAGCCCACGGAGCTCACCTGGGGACAGGTGTGGGGGGGGTTTGGGGGGGTCGGGGGGGGTGAAAACACGGCCAGAGCCCACGGAGCTCACCTGGGCACAGGTGTGGGGGGGTTTGGGGGGGGTCTGGGGGGGTGAAAACACGGCCAGAGCCCACGGAGCTCACCTGGGCACAGGTGTGGGGGGAATTTGGGGGGGTTTGGGGGGGTCTGGGGGCTTCTCACTGAGCACCAGGGTGGTGAAAACACGGCCAGAGCCCACGGAGCTCACCTGGGCACAGGTGTGGGGGGAATTTGGGGGGGGTTTGGGGGGTGAAAACACGGCCAGAGCCCACGGAGCTCACCTGGGCACAGGTGTGGGGGGATTTGGGGGGGGTTTGGGGGGGTGAAAACACGGCCAGAGCCCACGGAGCTCACCTGGGGACAGGTGTGGGGGGAATTTGGGGGGGTCTGGGGGGGTCTGGGGGCTTCTCAC
This sequence comes from Catharus ustulatus, assembly GCF_009819885.2. Taxonomy (NCBI): domain Eukaryota; kingdom Metazoa; phylum Chordata; class Aves; order Passeriformes; family Turdidae; genus Catharus; species Catharus ustulatus. The sequence continues at coordinate 1,573 of NW_024879490.1, forward strand.
TGAGCACCAGGGGGGTGAAAACACGGCCAGAGCCCACGGAGCTCACCTGGGCACAGGTGTGGGGGGAATTTGGGGGGGTTTGGGGTGGTGAAAACACGGCCAGAGCCCACGGAGCTCACCTGGGGACAGGTGTGGGGGGGTTTGGGGGGTGAAAACACGGCCAGAGCCCACGGAGCTCACCTGGGCACAGGTGTGGGGGGAATTTGGGGGGGATTGGGGGGGTGAAAACACGGCCAGAGCCCACGGAGCTCACCTGGGCACAGGTGTGGGGGGAATTTGGGGGGGTTTGGGGGGTGAAAACACGGCCAGAGCCCACGGAGCTCACCTGGGGACAGGTGTGGGGGGATTTGGGGGTGTTTGGGGGGGTTTGGGGGGGTGAAAACACGGCCAGAGCCCACGGAGCTCACCTGGGGACAGGTGTGGGGGGAATTTGGGGGGGTTTGAGGGGGTCTAGGGGGGGTGAAAACACGGCCAGAGCCCACGGAGCTCACCTGGGGACAGGTGTGGGGGGATTTGGGGGGGTCTGGGGGGGTCTGGGGGCTTCTCACTGAGCACCAGGGTGGTGAAAACACGGCCAGAGCCCACGGAGCTCACCTGGGGACAGGTGTGGGGGGGATTTGGGGGGGTGAAAACACGGCCAGAGCCCACGGAGCTCACCTGGGGACAGGTGTGGGGGGATTTGGGGGGGTCTGGGGGGGTGAAAACACGGCCAGAGCTCACGGAGCTCACCTGGGCACAGGTGTGGGGGGAATTTGGGGGGGTTTGGGGGGGTTTGGGGGGGTGAAAACACGGCCAGAGCCCACGGAGCTCACCTGGGCACAGGTGTGGGGGGAATTTGGGGGGGTTTGGGGGGGTCTGGGGGCTTCTCACTGAGCACCAGGGTGGTGAAAACACGGCCAGAGCCCACGGAGCTCACCTGGGGACAGGTGTGGGGGGGCTTGGGGGGGTGAAAACACGGCCAGAGCCCACGGAGCTCACCTGGGGACAGGTGTGGGGGATTTGGGGGGGGTTTGGGGGGGTGAAAACACGGCCAGAGCCCACGGAGCTCACCTGGGGACAGGTGTGGGGGGAATTTGGGGGGGTCTGGGGGGGTCTGGGGGCTTCTCACTGAGCACCAGGGTGGTGAAAACACGGCCAGAGCCCACGGAGCTCACCTGGGCACAGGTGTGGGGGGATTTGGGGGGGTTTGGGGGGGTCTGGGGGCTTCTCACTGAGCACCAGGGTGGTGAAAACACGGCCAGAGCCCACGGAGCTCACCTGGGGACAGGTGTGGGGGGAATTTGGGGGGGTTTGGGGGGGTCTGGGGGCTTCTCACTGAGCACCAGGGTGGTGAAAACACGGCCAGAGCCCACGGAGCTCACCTGGGGACAGGTGTGGGGGGGATTTGGGGGGGTTTAGGGGGGTGAAAACACGGCCAGAGCCCACGGAGCTCACCTGGGGACAGGTGTGGGGGGGATTTGGGGGGGGATTGGGGGGGTCTGGGGGCTTCTCACTGAGCACCAGGGTGGTGAAAACACGGCCAGAGCCCACGGAGCTCACCTGGGCACAGGTGTGGGGGGATATGGGGGGGTGAAAACACGGCCAGAGCCCACGGAGCTCACCTGGGGACAGGTTTGGGGGGGGTCTGGGGGGGTGAAAACACGGCCAGAGCCCACGGAGCTCACCTGGGGACAGGTGTGGGGGGATTTGGGGGGGTGAAAACACGGCCAGAGCCCACGGAGCTCACCTGGGGACAGGTGTGGGGGGAATTTGGGGGGGGATTGGGGGGGTCTGGGGGCTTCTCACTGAGCACCAGGGTGGTGAAAACACGGCCAGAGCCCACGGAGCTCACCTGGGGACAGGTGTGGGGGGGATTTGGGGGGGGATTGGGGGGGTCTGGGGGGTCACCAGGGGGGTGAAAACACGGCCAGAGCCCACGGAGCTCACCTGGGGACAGGTGTGGGGGGATTTGGGGGGGGTTTGGGGGGGTGAAAACACGGCCAGAGCCCACGGAGCTCACCTGGGGGCAGGTGTGGGGGGAATTTGGGGGGGATTGGGGGGGTCTGGGGTGGTGAAAACACGGCCAGAGCCCACGGAGCTCACCTGGGGACAGGTGTGGGGGGATTTGGGGGGGGTTTGGGGGGGTGAAAACACGGCCAGAGCCCACGGAGCTCACCTGGGGACAGGTGTGGGGGGATTTGGGGGGGTGAAAACACGGCCAGAGCCCACGGAGCTCACCTGGGCACAGGTGTGGGGGGATTTGGGGGGGTCTGGGGGGGTCTGGGGGCTTCTCACTGAGCACCAGGGGGGTGAAAACACGGCCAGAGCCCACGGAGCTCACCTGGGCACAGGTGTGGGGGGATTTGGGGGGGATTGGGGGGGTCTGGGGGCTTCTCACTGAGCACCAGGGTGGTGAAAACACGGCCAGAGCCCACGGAGCTCACCTGGGGACAGGTGTGGGGGGATTTGGGGGGGTTTGGGGGGGTCTGGGGGCTTCTCACTGAGCACCAGGGTGGTGAAAACACGGCCAGAGCCCACGGAGCTCACCTGGGGACAGGTGTGGGGGGATTTGGGGGGGTGAAAACACGGCCAGAGCCCACAGAGCTCACCTGGGGACAGGTGTGGGGGGATTTGGGGGGGTCTGGAGGGGTGAAAACACGGCCAGAGCCCACGGAGCTCACCTGGGGACAGGTGTGGGGGGGATTTGGGGGGGGTTTGGGGTGTGTTATGGGGTATTTTGGGGCTGTTTTGGGATATTTTGGGGCTGTTTTGGGATATTTTGTGCTGTTTTGGGATATTTTGGGGCTGTTTTGGGATATTTTTGGCTGTTTTGGGGCTGTTTCAGGGTATTTTGGGGCTGTTTTGGGGCTGTTTTAGGGTTATTTTTGGCTGTTTGGGTACCTGCAGCACCAGCCCCAGCGCGTTGCGGTGCCTCGCCGTGCTCACCACGATCACCCGGCCCGGGGCCAGAACCCGCGGGGCGCCCTGAGCCAGGCAGCGCTGCGGACCCCAGACCCATTAGAGAGACCCCAGAGACCCCCAGAGACCCCCAGAGACCCCCAGAGCCCCCAGAACCCGCGGGGTGCCCTGGGCCAGGCAGCGCTGCCGACCCCAGACCCATTAGAGAGACCCCAGAGACCCCCAGAGACCCCCAGAGACCCCAGAACCCACGGGGCGCCCTGGGCCAGGCAGCGCTGCAGACCCCAGACCCATTAGAGAGACCCCAGAGACCCCCCCAGAGCCCCCCCCAGAGCCCCCAGAACCCACGGAGCGCCCTGGGCCAGGCAGCGCTGCGGACCCCAGACCCATTAGAGACCCCAGAGACCCCCAGAGACCCCCAGAGACCCCAGAACCCACGGGGCGCCCTGGGCCAGGCAGCGCTGCAGACCCCAGACCCATTAGAGAGACCCCAGAGACCCCCCCAGAGCCCCCAGGGACCCCAGAACCCACGGAGCGCCCTGGGCCAGGCAGCGCTGCCGACCCCAGACCCATTAGAGAGACCCAGAGACCCCCCCAGAGACCCCAGGGACCCCCAGAGACCCCCAGAGCCCCCAGAACCCGCGGGGCCCCCTGGGCCAGGCAGCGCTGCGGACCCCAGACCCATTAGAGAGACCCCAGAGACCCCCAGAGACCCCAGAGATCCCAGAACCCGCGGGGCGCCCTGAGCCAGGCAGCGCTGCGGACCCCAGACCCATTAGAGGGGAAACAGGGACCCCCAGGGACCCCCAGAGACCCCCCTGACCCCCCAGAACCCGCGGAGCCCCCTGGGCCAGGCAGCGCTGCCGACCCCAGACCCATTAGAGCCCCCCCCAGAGACCCCCAGAGACCCCCAGAGCCCCCAGAACCCGCGGGGCGCCCTGGGCCAGGCAGCGCTGCGGACCCCAGACCCATTAGAGACCCCAGAGACCCCCAGAGACCCCCAGAGACCCCCAGAGCCCCCAGAACCCGCGGGGTGCCCTGGGCCAGGCAGCGCTGCCGACCCCAGACCCATTAGAGACCCCAGAGACCCCCAGAGACCCCCAGAGACCCCAGAACCCCCGGGGCGCCCTGGGCCAGGCAGCGCTGCAGACCCCAGACCCATTAGAGAGACCCCAGAGACCCCCAGAGCCCCCAGAACCCGCGGAGCGCTCTGGGCCAGGCAGCGCTGCGGACCCCAGACCCATTAGAGACCCCAGAGACCCCCAGAGACCCCCAGAGACCCCAGAACCCACGGGGCGCCCTGGGCCAGGCAGCGCTGCGGACCCCAGACCCATTAGGGGGGTACCAGGGACCCCAAACCCCTCACTGCCATCCCAGAGCCCCCTGGGCCAGGCAGCGCTGCGGACCCCAGACCCATTAGAGAGACCCCAGAGACCCCCAGAGACCCCCAGAGACCCCCAGAGCCCCCAGAACCCGCGGGGTGCCCTGGGCCAGGCAGCGCTGCCGACCCCAGACCCATTAGAGAGACCCCCAGAGACCCCAGAGACCCCCAGAGACCCCCAGAGACCCCAGAACCCACGGGGCGCCCTGGGCCAGGCAGCGCTGCAGACCCCAGACCCATTAGAGAGACCCAGAGACCCCCAGGGACCCCCAGAGACCCCCAGAGACCCCAGAACCCGCGGAGCGCCCTGGGCCAGGCAGCGCTGCAGACCCCAGACCCATTAGAGAGACCCAGAGACCCCCAGGGACCCCCAGAGACCCCAGAACCCGCGGGGCGCCCTGGGCCAGGCAGCGCTGCGGACCCCAGACCCATTAGAGAGACCCCAGAGACCCCCAGAGACCCCCAGAACCCGCGGGGCGCCCTGAGCCAGGCAGCGCTGCCGACCCCAGACCCATTAGAGAGACCCCAGAGACAAAACAGAGACCCCCCCAGGGACCCTCCAGAACCCGCGGAGCGCCCTGGGCCAGGCAGCGCTGCCGACCCCAGACCCATTAGAGAGACCCCAGAGCCCAGTGTCCCTCCCGTGCCCCCCCAGTATCCCCCCCAGTGTCTCCCAGTCCCCCCAGTCCCCCCCAGTATCCCCCCCAATGTCCCCCCAGTATCCCCCAGTATCCTCTAGTTCCCCCCAGTCACCCCCCAGTGTCCCCCCAGTATCTCCAGTCCCTCCTAGTCCCCTCCCAATGTCCCCCCCTAGTATCCCCAGTATCCCCCAGTCCCTCCAGTGTCCCCCCCAGTATCCCCCAGACCCCCCAGTGTCCCCCAAGTATCCCCCAGTCCCCCCAGTGTCCCCCAGTATCCCCTCCCAGTATCCCCAGTCCCCCCCACTGTTCCCCAGTGTCCCCCCAGTATCCCCCAATCCCTCCCAGTATCCCCCAGTCCCCCCCAGTCCCTCCTAGTTCCCCCAGTGGTCACCAGTGTCCCCCCAGTATCCCCCAGTCCCCCCAGTATCCCCCAGTATCCCCAGTCCCTCCTAGTCCCCTCCCAATGTCCCCCCAGTCCCTCCCAGTACCCTGTAGTGTCCCCCCCAGTCCCCCCAGTATCCCCCAGTCCCTCCCAGTCCCCTCAGTCCCCCCAGTCCCTCCCAGTATCCCCAGTGTCCCCCCAGTATCCCCAGTCCCTCCCAGTATCCCTCAGTATCCCCCAGTATCCCCAGTATCCCCCAGTCCCTCCCAGTCCCCCCAATGTCCCACCCAGTTCCCCCCAGTCCCCTCCCAGTATCCCCCAGTCCCCCACACTGTCCCTCCCAGTTCCCCCAGTCCCCCCCAGTGTCCCCCCAGTATCCCCCAGTCCCCCCAGTCCCTCCTAGTCCCCTCCCAATGTCCTCCCAGTCCCTCCCAGTACCCTGCCAGTGTCGCCCCAGTATCCCCAGTGTCCCTCCAGTCACCTCCAGTGTCCCCCCAGTGTCCCCCCAGTATCCCCCAGTACCCCCCCAGTCCCCCCCACTCCCCTCCCCACTATCCCCAGTATCCCCAGTCCCCCCCAGTATCCCCAGTACCCCCCAATGTCCCCTCAGTATCCCCCAGTGTCCCCCCAGTATCCCCCAGTCCCCCCAATCCCTCCCAGTATCCCCCAGTACCCCCCCAGTCCCCCCCACTGCCCCCCAGTCCCCTGCAGTGTCTCCCCCCAGTCCCTCCCAGTATCACCCAGTCCCCCCCAGTATCCCCAGTATCCCCAGTCCCCCCAGTCTCACCTGCAGCACGGCGCGGGCGCGGCGCAGCCCCAGCACGGCGCGGTGGAACTGGGGCAGATCCGCCATGTCCCCCCCAGTGTCACCACCAGTGTCACCCCCAGTGTCACCAGTGTCACCCCCAGTGTCCCCCAGCGCCGCCAGCGCCGCCTGGAGCGCGGCCACGCGCCGGGACTGGGCCTGGGGGGGAAACGGGGGCGTCAGGGGGGGCTGGGGTGTACTGGGAGCAGCCCAGTGCCATACTGGGAGCATCCCAGTGCCATACTGGGAGTGTCACAGGGTCTGTACTGGGAGTGTCACAGGGTCTGTACTGGGATCACCCCAGTGCCATACTGGGAGTGTCACAGCACTGTACTGGGATCACCCCAGTGCCACACTGGGATCATCCCAGTGCCGTACTGGGAGCGGCCCGGTGCCGTACTGGGATCCCAGGGTCTGTACTGGCATCATCCCAGTGCCACACTGGGATCATCCCAGTGCCGTAATGGGAGCGGCCCGAGCCCATACTGGGATCCCAGTGTCTGTACTGGGACTGTCACAGGGTCTGTACTGGGATCCCAGGGTCTGTACTGGGAGTGTCCAGTGTCCGTACTGGGATCCCAGGGTCTGTACTGGGAGCAGCCCAGTGCCGTACTGGGAGTGTCACAGGGTCTGTACTGGGAGCAGCCCAGTGTCATACTGGGATCCCAGGGTTTGTACTGGGAGCAGCCCAGTGCCGTACTGGGAGCATCCCAGTGCCGTACTGGGAGTGTCACAGGGTCTGTACTGGGATCATCCCAGTGCCCATACTGGGAGTGTCACAGGGTCTGTACTGGGATCATCCCAGTGCCCATACTGGGAGTGTCACAGGGTCTGTACTGGGATCATCCCAGTGCCCATACTGGGAGTGTCACAGGGTCTGTACTGGGAGCAGCCCAGTGTCCATACTGGGATCCCAGGGTCTGTACTGGGAGCATCCCAGTGTCCATACTGGGAGTGTCACAGGGTCTGTACTGGGATCATCCCAGTGCCGTACTGGGAGTGTCACAGGGTCTGTACTGGGAGTGTCACAGGGTCTGTACTGGGAGCATCCCAGTGCCATACTGGGAGTGTCACAGGATCTGTACTGGGATCATCCCAGTGTCCATACTGGGACCCCAGGGTTTGTACTGGGAGCATCCCAGTGCCATACTGGGAGTGTCACAGGGTCTGTACTGGGAGCATCCCAGTGCCCATACTGGGATCCCAGGGTCTGTACTGGGAGCAGCCCAGTGTCCATACTGGGACCCCAGGGTTTGTACTGGGAGCATCCCAGTGCCATACTGGGAGTGTCACAGGGTCTGTACTGGGAGGATCCCAGTGCCATACTGGGATCATCCCAGTGCCGTACTGGGAGCGGCCCAGTGCCGTACTAGGATCCCAGGGTCTGTACTGGGATCATCCCAGTGCCATACTGGGATCCCAGGGTCTGTACTGGGATCATCCCAGTGCCATACTGGGAGTGTCACAGGGTCTGTACTGGGATCATCCCAGTGTCCATACTGGGAGTGTCACAGGGTCTGTACTGGGAGCATCCCAGTGCCGTACTGGGAGTGTCACAGGGTCTGTACTGGGAGGATCCCAGTGCCGTACTGGGAGTGTCACAGGGTCTGTACTGGGATCATCCCAGTGCCGTACTGGGAGTGTCACAGGGTCTGTACTGGGATCATCCCAGTGCCATACTGGGAGTGTCACAGGGTCTGTACTGGGAGCATCCCAGTGCCGTACTGGGAGTGTCACAGGGTCTGTACTGGGATCATCCCAGTGCCATACTGGGAGTGTCACAGGGTCTGTACTGGGAGCATCCCAGTGCCATACTGGGAGTGTCACAGGGTCTGTACTGGGAGCATCCCAGTGCCATACTGGGAGTGTCACACGGTCTGTACTGGGATCATCCCAGTGTCCATACTGGGAGTGTCACAGGGTCTGTACTGGGATCACCCCAGTGCCATACTGGGATCCCAGGGTCTGTACTGGGAGCAGCCCAGTGTCATACTGGGATCCCAGGGTCTGTACTGGGAGCAGCCCAGTGTCATACTGGGATCCCAGGGTCTGTACTGGGATCATGCCAGTGCCATACTGGGATCCCAGGGTCTGTACTGGGAGTGTCACAGGGTCTGTACTGGGAGCATCCCAGTGCCCATACTGGGAGTGTCACAGGGTCTGTACTGGGATCATCCCAGTGCCATACTGGGAGTGTCACAGGGTCTGTACTGGGAGCATCCCAGTGCCGTACTGGGAGTGTCACAGGGTCTGTACTGGGAGCATCCCAGTGCCCATACTGGGAGTGTCACAGGGTCTGTACTGGGATCATCCCAGTGCCATACTGGGAGTGTCACAGGGTCTGTACTGGGATCATCCCAGTGCCATACTGGGAGTGTCACAGTGTCTGTACTGGGATCACCCCAGTGCCATACTGGGATCATCCCAGTGCCATACTGGGAGTGTCACAGGGTCTGTACTGGGATCCCAGGGTTTGTACTGGGATCACCCCAGTGCCATACTGGGAGTGTCACAGGGTCTGTACTGGGATCATCCCAGTGTCATACTGGGAGTGTCACAGGGTCTGTACTGGGAGCAGCCCAGTGTCCATACTGGGAGTGTCACAGGGTCTGTACTGGGATCATCCCAGTGTCCATACTGGGATTCCAGGGTCTGTACTGGGAGTGTCACAGGGTCTGTACTGGGATCACCCCAGTGCCGTACTGGGAGTGTCACAGGGTCTGTACTGGGAGCAGCCCAGTGTCCATACTGGGATCCCAGGGTCTGTACTGGGACTGTCACAGGGTCTGTACTGGAATCCCAGGGTCTGTACTGGGATCACCCCAGTGCCATACTGGGATCATCCCAGTGCCGTACTGGGAGTGTCACAGCGCTGTACTGGGATCCCAGGGTTTGTACCGGGATCACCCCAGTGCCATACTGGGAGTGTCACAGGGTCTGTACTGGGATCATCCCAGTGCCGTACTGGGAGTGTCACAGGGTCTGTACTGGGATCATCCCAGTGCCGTACTGGGAGTGTCACAGGGTCTGTACTGGGAGCAGCCCAGTGCCGTACTGGGAGTGTCACAGGGTCTGTACTGGGATCATCCCAGTGCCGTACTGGGAGTGTCACAGGGTCTGTACTGGGATCATCCCAGTGCTGTACTGGGAGTGTCACAGGGTCTGTACTGGGAGCAGCCCAGTGCCCATACTGGGATTCCAGGGTCTGTACTGGGAGTGTCACAGGGTCTGTACTGGGATCACCCCAGTGCCATACTGGGAGTGTCACAGGGTCTGTACTGGGATCATCCCAGTGCTGTACTGGGAGTGTCACAGGGTCTGTACTGGGAGCAGCCCAGTGTCCATACTGGGAGTGTCACAGGGTCTGTACTGGGAGCATCCCAGTGCCGTACTGGGAGTGTCACAGGGTCTGTACTGGGAGCATCCCAGTGCCATACTGGGAGTGTCACAGGGTCTGTACTGGGAGCATCCCAGTGCTGTACTGGGAGTGTCACAGGGTCTGTACTGGGATCACCCCAGTGCCGTACTGGGAGTGTCACAGGGTCTGTACTGGGATCATCCCAGTGCCGTACTGGGAGTGTCACAGGGTCTGTACTGGGATCATCCCAGTGCCGTACTGGGAGTGTCACAGGGTCTGTACTGGGAGCATCCCAGTGCTGTACTGGGAGTGTCACAGGGTCTGTACTGGGATCATCCCAGTGCTGTACTGGGAGTGTCACAGGGTCTGTACTGGGATCATCCCAGTGCCCATACTGGGATCATCCAGTGCCCATACTGGGAGTGTCACAGTGCCCACACTGGGCACATCCCAGCGTCCGTACTGGGCGCATCCCAGTGCCTGTACTGGGCTCATCCAGTGCTCATACTGGGATCATCCCAGTGCCCGTACTGGGCACATCCCAGTGTCTGTACTGGGCACATCCCAGTGCCCGTACTGGGCACATCCCAGTGCCCATACTGGGATCATCCCAGTGCCTGTACTGGGCACATCCCAGTGTCCATACTGGGCACATCCCAGTGCCCATACTGAGATCATCCCAGTGCCTGTACTGGGCACATCCCAGTGCCCATACTGGGATCATCCCAGTGCCTGTACTGGGCACATCCCAGTGTCCATACTGGGATCATCCCAGTGCCCATACTGAGCTCATCCCAGTGTCCATACTGGTCGCATCCCAGTGTCCCTACTGGGCTCATCCCACCCCAACATGGCGGCCTCCCCTCATCCCCTCCACCCCTCAGCCTCCCCGGCGCCGTGCCCTCACCGTGGCGTCGCGGCGCAGCGGGAACTCGGCGAAGCTGCGGCGCATGAGGTCGTGCGGGCGCAGGGCCGGGGCGCGAAGGAGCAGCAGGATCATGGGGTAGGTGAGGCGGAACCGCGACTGCAGCGGGGACGGGCGGCCCTGAGGGGAAAATGGCGGTGAAACCCCTGTGAGGACACGTGGGGACACGCGTGGGGACGGCCCTGAGGGGAACATGGCCGTGAAACCCCTGTGGGGACGGCCGGGCCTGAGGGGAACATGGCGGTGAGGGGAACATGGCGGTGGTGAAACCACAGGGGGACAGCCCTGAGGGGAACATGGCGGTGAAACCCCTGTGGGGACGGCCGGGCCTGAGGGGAACATGGCGGTGAGGGGAACATGGCGGTGGTGAAACCACAGGGGGACAGCCCTGAGGGGAACATGGCGGTGAAACCCCTGTGGGGACGGCCGGGCCTGAGGGGAACATGGCGGTGACACCCTGTGGGGACGGCCTTGAGGGGAACATGGCGGTGAAACCCCGCGGGGACACGCGGGGACACACGTGGGGACAGCCCTGAGGGGAACATGGCAGTGAAACCCTGTGGGGACGGCCCTGAGGGGAACATGGCAGTGACGGGAACATGGCGGTGAGGGGAACATGGCGGCGAAACCCCACGAGGACGGCCGGGCCTGAGGGGAACATGGCGGTGAAACCCCTGTGGGGACAGCCCTGAGGGGAACATGGCGGTGAACAGCCAGCCCTGAGGGAACATGGCGGTGAGGGGAACATGGCGGTGGCACCCTGTGGGGACGGCCCTGAGGGGAACATGGCAGTGAAACCCTGCAGAGACGGCCCTGAGGGGAACATGGCGGTGAGGGGAACATGGCGGTGACACCCTGTGGGGACGGCTGGGCCTGAGGGCAACATGGCGGTGAACAGCCGGCCCTGAGGGGAACATGGCGGTGAAACCCCTGTGGGGACAGCCCTGATGGGAACAAAGTGGTGACACCCCACGGGGACGGCCCTGAGGGGAACATGGCGGTGACACCCCACGGAGTCACACCAGGCGCTCACCAGCATCATGCGGTGCAGGTCGGACAGCTCGGGCACGGCGCCCTTGCAGAGGATGATGACGGTGCCGGTGGCGTCCAGCCCGCGGCGCCCGGCGCGCCCGGACATCTGCGTGTACTCGCCTGAGGGGCGCCGCCATGGTGAGCACGGCCCAGCCCTTTCGCCCTCACGTTTTCCCTTTTTCCCCTCACGTTTCCCACCTTTCCCTTCACGTTTCTCTCTCTTTTTCCCCTCATATTTCCCACCCTTTTCCCCCTCATTTTCCCTCTCTTCATCCCCTCACATTTTCCCGCCCTTTTTTCCCTCACGTTTCCCGCTCTTTTTCCCCTCAGATTTTCCCGCCCTTTTTTCCCTCACATTTTCCCTTTTTCCCCTCACATCTCTCCCATTTCTCCTCAAGTTTTCCCTCTCTTTATCCCCTCACGTTTCCTGCCCTTTTTTTCCCTCACGTTTCCTGCTCTTTTCCCCTCACATTTCCCACCTTTCCCCTCATGTTTCTATCTCTTTTTCTCCTCACATTTCCCACCCTTTTCCCTTCACATTTTCCCTTTTTTCTCTCACGTTTCCCACCCTTTTCCCTTCACATTTCTCTCCCATTTTCCCCTCACATTTATTTCCCTTTTCCCCCCACATTTCTCTCAATTTTCCCCTCGCATTTCCCGCCCTTTTTCCCCTCACATTTCTCTCCATTTTCCCCTTACAATTTTCTCCCTTTTTCCCTCACATTTCCCTCATTTTCCCCTCATTTTCCCCTCACATTTCCCCTCACATTTTCCCTCATTTTCCCCTCACTTTCCCCCATTTCCCCCTCACATTTCCCACCATGATTACCACCCCACTCCCTTCCTTCTCCCCACATTTTTTCATTTCCCCAATCCCATTTTCCCCCCATTTCCCCTCATTTTTCCCCACAGCCGCACCAGGCAGGAGGTCACGGAACGCGTTCCCGTCGTGCTTGCGGATGGAGTCGAACACCACGGTGCGCGCCGGCATGTTCACCCCCATGGCGAAGGTCTCGGTGGCGAACAGCACCTGGGGGGCACGGGGACATTTTGGGGCTGCCATTGGAGTCCAGTTTGGGGCCAGTTTGGAGCCACCATTTTGGGGCCGCCATTTTAGGGCCACCATGGTGGGCCAGTTCGGGGCTGCCATTTTGGGGCCGCCATGGGGGTCCCCACCTCGTGAGGCCATTTTGGGGGAAATGGGAGGGGAAATGCGAGGGGAAATGGGAGAGATATGTGAGGGGAAACGAGCGGGAAATGTGAGGCAAAATATGAGGGGAAAAAGGAGGGAAAATGTGAGGGGAAATGGGAGAGAGATGTGAGGGGAAAATGTGGGTAATGTGAGGGGAAAAGGGTGGGTAATGTGAGGGGAAAAGAGCGGGAAACGTGAGAGGATAAAGAGAAGGAAATGTGAGGGGAAATGGGAGAAAAATGTGAGGGGAAATAGGAGGAAAATGTGAGGGGAAAAAGGAGGGAAATGTGAGGGGAAATGGGAGAGAGACGTGAGGGGAAAATGTGGGAAATGTGAGGGGAAAAGGGAGGGAAATGTGAGGGGAAAAGGGGGAAATGTGAGGGGAAATGGGAGGGAAATGTGAGGGGAAAAGGGGAAAATGGGAGGGGAAATGGGAGGGAAATGTGAGGGGAAAAAGAGAGGGAAAATGTGAGGGGGAAAAGGGAGAGAGACGTGAGGGGAAAAGGCTGGGAATGTGAGGGGAAAAGAGCGGGAAACGTGAGAGGATAAAGAGAAGGAAATGTGAGGGGAAATGGGAGAGAAATGTGAGGGGAAATAGGAGGAAAATGTGAGGGGAAAAAGGAGGGAAATGTGAGGGGAAATGGGAGAGAGACGTGAGGGGAAAATGTGGGAAATGTGAGGGGAAAAGGGAGGGAAATGTGAGGGGAAAAGGGGGAAATGTGAGGGGAAAAGGGAGGGAAATGTGAGGGGAAATGGGAAAGAAATGTGAGGGGAAAATGCGGGAAACGTGAGGGGGGAAAAAGGGCGGGAAAATGTGAGGGGAAAAGGGGGAAATGTGAGGGGAAATGGGAGGGAAATGTGAGGGGAAAAGGGGGAAATGTGAGGGGAAATGGGAGGGAAATGTGAGGGGAAAAGGGGAAAATGGGAGGGGAAAATGTGGGAGATGTGAGGGGAAAATGAGGGAAATATGAGGGGAAAAAGGAGAGAAAATGTGAGCGGAAATGGGAGAGAGACGTGAGGGGAAAATGTGGGAAATGTGAGGGGAAAAGGGAGGGAAATGTGAGGGGAAAAGGGGGAAATGTGAGGGGAAAAGGGAGGGAAATGTGAGGGGAAAAGGGGAAAATGGGAGGGGAAATGGGAGGGAAATGTGAGGGGAAAAAGAGAGGGAAAATGTGAGGGGAAAAGGGAGAGAGACGTGAGGGGAAAAGGCTGGGAATGTGAGGGGAAAAGAGCGGGAAACGTGAGAGGATAAAGAGAAGGAAATGTGAGGGGAAATGGAAGAGAAATGTGAGGGGAAATGGGAGGAAAATGTGAGAGGAAAAAGGAGGGAAATGTGAGGGGAAATGGGAGGTAAATGTGAGGGGAAAAAGGGAAAATGTGAGGGGAAAATGTGGGAAATGTGAGGAGAAAAGACGGGAAACGTGAGGGGGGAAAAAGGGCGGGAAAATGTGAGGGGAAATGGGAGAGAAATGTGAGGGGAAATAGGAGGAAAATGTGAGGGGGAAAAAGAGAGGGAAAATGTGAGGGGAAATGGGAGAGAGACGTGAGGGGAAAATGTGGGAAATGTGAGGGGAAAAAGAGACGGAAAACGTGAGGGGAAAAGGTGGGAAATGTGAGGGGAAAACGTGAGGAGAAAAGGGAAAGAAGGCCGCCATGGGGGTCCCCACCTCGTGGGGCCATTTTGGGGTGCCCACACATCTTGACCACCCCACACACCTTGACCACCCCACACACCTTGACCACCCCACACACCTTGACCAGCCCCACACACCCTGACCACCCCACACACCTTGACCACCCCACACACCTTGACCAGCCCCATGCACCTTGACCACCCCACACACCTTGACCACCCCACACACCTTGACCAGCCCCACACACCTTGACCACCCCACACACCTTGACCACCCCACACACCTTGACCACCCCACACACCTTGACCAGCCCCTGGCTGAAGAGCATCTCCACCACCTCCTTGAGCAGGGGCAGCACGCCGCCGTGGTGCACGCCGACGCCGCGCTGCAGCAGCTCCGACAGCTGCAGCACCTGGGGCAGGGGGGACACGGAGGGGTTGGGGGGCGGACACAGCCCAAAATCCCCTTTTTTATACCCTAAAACTGCCTTTTTATACCCCAAAACCCCCATTTCATACCCCCAAACCCGCTTTTTATACCCCCAAACCCCACATGTGGGCGACGGGGACACAGAGGTGTCAATTCAGCCATTGCCCCTCACAGCCCAAAATCCCCTTTTTTTCCCCCCCAAACCCCCATTTTTATCCCCCCAAACCCCTGTTTTTCCCCCCAAACCCCCGTTTTTTTTCCCCAAACCCCATTTTTTTCCCCCCAAACCCGATTTTTCCCCCAAAACTCCCATTTCTTTTCTCCCCAAAACTCCTGTTTTTCCCCCAAGCCCCCCATTTATCCCCCCCAACCTCCTGTTTATTCCCCAAAATCCCCATTTTACCCCCCAAACCCCATTTTATCCCCCAACTCCCCATTTATCCCCCCAAACCCCCATTTTGCCCCCCAAACCCCCATTTTTACCCAAATTTTTCCCCCCAAACCCCCATTTTATCCCCCCAAAACCCCCATTTATCCCCCCAAACCCCATTTTTACCCCCAAACCCCCGTTTTTTTTCCCCCAAACCTCCATTTATTCCCCCAACCCCCCCTTAATTCCCCCCAACCCCCATTTTACCCCCCCAAAATCCTATTTATTCCCCTCAACCCCCCATTTTTCCCCCCAAACTCCCATTTTTACCCCAATTTTTCCCCCCAAACCTCATTTTTACCCCCATTTTATCCCTCCAAACCCCGATTTATCCCCCCAAACCCCCATTTTATCCCCCAAACCCCCATTTTTACCCCAATTTTTCCCCCAAAACCCCCATTTTATCCCCCAAAACCCCCATTTATCCCCCCCAAACCCCATTTTTACCCCAAACCCCCGTTTTTTCCCCCAAACCTCCATTTATTCCCCCCAACCCCCCCTTAATTCCCCCCAACCCCCATTTTACCCCCCCAAAATCCTATTTATTCCCCTCAAACCCCCATTTTTTCCCCCCAAAACTCCCATTTTTCCCCCCATTTTTCCCCCCAAACCCCATTTTTACCCCCATTTTATCCCTCCAAACCCCGATTTATCCCCCCAAACCCCCATTTTTCCCCCCAAACCCCCATTTTTACCCCAATTTTTTCCCCAAAACCCCCATTTTATCCCCCCAAACCCCCGTTTCTCCCCCCCATTCCCCATTTTTCTCCCCCAAATCCCTGCTTATCTCCCCCAAACCCCTGATTACCCCCCCCAAACTCCCATTTTTACCCCCAAACCCCATTTTTACCCCCAACCCCCCGTTTTTTCCCCCAAACCTCCATTTATTCCCCCCAACCCCCCCTTAATTCCCCCCAACCCCCATTTTACCCCCCCAAAATCCTATTTATTCCCCTCAAACCCCCATTTTTCCCCCCAAACTCCCATTTTTCCCCCCATTTTTCCCCCCAAACCCCATTTTTACCCCCATTTTATCCCTCCAAACCCCGATTTATCCCCCCAAACCCCCATTTTATCCCCCAAACTCCCATTTTTCCCTCCATTTTTCCCCCCAAACCCCATTTTTACCCCCATTTTATCCCTCCAAACCCCGATTTATCCCCCCAAACCCCCATTTTATCCCCCAAACCCCCATTTTTACCCCAATTTTTCCCCCAAAACCCCCATTTTATCCCCCCCAAACCCCGATTTTTCCCCCCAAACCCCCATTTTTACCCCAATTTTTCCCCCAAACCCCCATTTTATCCCCCAAACCCCCATTTTTACCCCAATTTTTCCCCCAAAACCCCCATTTTATCCCCCCAAAACCCCCATTTATCCCCCCCAAACCCCATTTTTACCCCCAAACCCCCGTTTTTTCCCCCAAACCTCCATTTATTCCCCCCAACCCCCCCTTAATTCCCCCCAACCCCCATTTTACCCCCCCAAAATCCTATTTATTCCCCTCAAACCCCCATTTTATCCCCCAAACTCCCATTTTTTCCCCCCATTTTTCCCCCCAAACCCCATTTTTACCCCCATTTTATCCCTCCAAACCCTGATTTATCCCCCAAACCCCCATTTTTCCCCCCAAACTCCCATTTTTCCCCCCATTTTTCCCCCCAAACCCCATTTTTACCCCCATTTTATCCCTCCAAACCCCGATTTATCCCCCCAAACCCCCATTTTATCCCCCAAACCCCATTTTTACCCCAATTTTTCCCCCAAAACCCCCATTTTATCCCCCCAAACCCCCGTTTCTCCCCCCCATTCCCCATTTTTCTCCCCCAAATCCCTGCTTATCTCCCCCAAACCCCTGATTACCCCCCCCAAACTCCCATTTTTACCCCCAAACCCCATTTTTACCCCCAAACCCCCGTTTTTTCCCCCAAACCTCCATTTATTCCCCCCAACCCCCCCTTAATTCCCCCCAACCCCCATTTTACCCCCCCCAAAATCCTATTTATTCCCCTCAAACCCCCATTTTTCCCCCCAAACTCCCATTTTTTCCCCCCATTTTTCTCCCCAAACCCCATTTTTACCCCCATTTTATCCCTCCAAACCCCGATTTATCCCCCAATTCCCCATTTATCCCCCCAATTCCCCACTTTTCCCCCCCAAATCCCCGTTCTGCCCCCCAACCTGGGGCAGGCGCCGGTCGGAGCCGCGCAGCCGGGCCAGGCAGCGCGTCAGGAACTGCCGGACCTGGGCGCGTTCGGGGCCGCTCAGCAGCTCCAGCGAGCCCAGCGCGGCCGCCTGGTCCTCGCAGCGACCCCGGGAGAAGGTGAACGCCACGGCCGGGAGCAGCTCCCGCTCCCTGAGGGTCTGCAGCAGGGACAGCCACACCCCCCGATCCTGGGGACAAAGGTCAGGGTGAGTGGGACCCCCAGAGTGACCTCCAGAGTGACCCCAAACCCTGGGACCCCCAGAGTGACCCCAATTCCTGGGGTGAGGGGCTCAAGACCCCCAGAGTGACCCCAATTCCACGGCCGGGAGCAGCTCCCGCTCGTGGAGGGTCTGCAGGAGGGACAGCCACACCCCCCGGTCCTGGGGACAGACAGAGGGGTCAGCAGGACCCCCAGAGTGACCCCCAGAGTGACCCCAATCCCAGGGACCCCCAGAGTGACCCCAGAGTGACCCCAATCCCAGGCCACGGCCGGGAGCAGCTCCCGCTCTCGGAGGGTCTGCAGGAGGGACAGCCACACCCCCCGGTCCTGGGGACAAAGGTCAGGGTCAGTGGGACCCCCAGAGTGACCTCCAGAGTGACCCCAACCCCTGGGACCCCCAGAGTGACCCCCAGAGTGACCCCAATCCCAGGCCACGGCCGGGAGCAGCTCCCGCTCCCGGAGGGTCTGCAGGAGGGACAGCCACACCCCCCGGTCCTGGGGACAAAGGTCAGGGTCAGTGGGACCCCCAGAGTGACCTCCAGAGTGACCCCAAACCCTGGGAACCCCAGAGTGACCCCCAGAGTGACCCCAATCCCTGGGACCCCCAGAGTGACCCCCAGAGTGACCCCAATCCCAGGCCACGGCCGGGAGCAGCTCCCGCTCGCGGAGGGTCTGCAGGAGGGACAGCCACACCCCCCGGTCCTGGGGACAGAGAGAGGGGTCAGTGGGACCCCCAGAGTGACCCCAATTCATGGGGTGAGGGGCTCAAGACCCCCAGAGTGACCCCAATTCTGGGGGTCAGGGGTCAGTGGGACCCCCAGAGTGACCCCAATTCATGGGGGATGGGGGGCTCAGGACCCCCAGAGTGACCCCAATCCCACGGCCGGGAGCAGCTCCCGCTCATGGAGGGTCTGCAGGAGGGACAGCCACACCCCCAGGTCCTGGGGACAGACAGAGGGGTCAGTGGGACCCCCAGAGTGACCTCCAGAGTGACCCCAATCCCTGGGACCCCCAGAGTGACCCCCAGAGTGACCCCAATCCCTGGGACCCCCAGAGTGACCCCCAGAGTGACCCCAATCCCAGGACACGGCCGGGAGCAGCTCCCGCTCTCGGAGGGTCTGCAGCAGGGACAGCCACACCCCCCGGTCCTGGGGACAAAGGTCAGGGTCAGCGGGACCCCCAGAGTGACCCCCAGAGTGACCCCAAACTCTGGGACCCCCAGAGTGACCCCAATTCCTGGGGTGAGGGGCTCAAGACCCCCAGAGTGACCCCAATTCCACGGCCGGGAGCAGCTCCCACTCTCGGAGGGTCTGCAGGAGGGACAGCCACACCCCCCGGTCCTGGGGACAAAGGTCAGGGTGAGTGGGACCCCCAGAGTGACCCCAAACCCTGGGAACCTCAGAGTGACCCCAATTCTGGGGGTCAGGGGTCAGTGGGACCCCCAGAGTGACCCCAATTCCCAACCACGGCCGGGAGCAGCTCCCGCTCATGGAGGGTCTGCAGCAGGGACAGCCACACCCCCCGGTCCTGGGGACAGACAGAGGGGTCAGTGGGACCCCCAGAGTGACCCCCAGAGTGACCCCCAGAGTGACCCCCAGAGTGACCCTAATCCCTGGGACCCCCAGAGTGACCCCCAGAGTGACCCCAATTCCACGGCCGGGAGCAGCTCCCGCTCGCGGAGGGTCTGCAGGAGGGACAGCCACACCCCCCGGTCCTGGGGACAAAGGTCAGGGTGAGTGGGACCCCCAGAGTGACCTCTAGAGTGACCCCAATCCCTGGGACCCCCAGAGTGACCCCCAGAGTGACCCCAATCCCAGGCCACGGCCGGGAGCAGCTCCCGCTCGCGGAGGGTCTGCAGCAGGGACAGCCACACCCCCCGGTCCTGGGGACAAAGGTCAGGGTCAGCAAGACCCCCAGAGTGACCTCTAGAGTGACCCCAATCCCTGGGACCCCCAGAGTGACCCCCAGAGTGACCCTAATCCCTGGGACCCCCAGAGTGACCCCCAGAGTGACCCCAATTCCCAACCACGGCCGGGAGCAGCTCCCGCTCTCGGAGGGTCTGCAGGAGGGACAGCCACACCCCCCGGTCCTGGGGACAAAGGTCAGGGTCAGTGG
This sequence comes from Catharus ustulatus, assembly GCF_009819885.2. Classification (NCBI taxonomy): domain Eukaryota; kingdom Metazoa; phylum Chordata; class Aves; order Passeriformes; family Turdidae; genus Catharus; species Catharus ustulatus. Next base: position 21,221 of record NW_024879490.1, read on the forward strand.
GACCCCAATTCTGGGGGTCAGGGTCAGTGGGACCCCCAGAGTGACCCCCAGAGTGACCCCAATCCCAGGCCACGGTCGGGAGCAGCTCCCGCTCGCGGAGGGTCTGCAGGAGGGACAGCCACACCCCCCGGTCCTGGGGACAGAGAGGGTCAGTGGGACCCCCAGAGTGACCCCCAGAGTGACCCCAAACCCTGGGAACCTCAGAGTGACCCCAATTCTGACGGGTCAGGGTCAGGGGAACCCCCAGAGTGACCCCAATCCCTGGGACCCCCAGAGTGACCCCCAGAGTGACCCCAATCCCAACCACGGCCGGGAGCAGCTCCCGCTCTCGGAGGGTCTGCAGCAGGGACAGCCACACCCCCCGGTCCTGGGGACAGAGAGAGGGGTCAGTGGGACCCCCAGAGTGACCCCCAGAGTGACCCTAATCCCTGGGACCCCCAGAGTGACCCCCAGAGTGACCCCAATTCCCAACCACGGCCGGGAGCAGCTCCCGCTCTCGGAGGGTCTGCAGGAGGGACAGCCACACCCCCCGGTCCTGGGGACAGAGAGGTGAGGGTCAGTGGGATCCCCAGAGTGACCCCAATTCATGGGGTGGGGGGCTCAAGACCCCAGAGTGACCCCAATTCCACGGCCGGGAGCAGCTCCCGCTCATGGAGGGTCTGCAGGAGGGACAGCCACACCCCCCGGTCCTGGGGACAAAGGTCAGGGTGAGTGGGACCCCCAGAGTGACCTCCAGAGTGACCCCAAACCCTGGGACCCCCAGAGTGACTCCCAGAGTGACCCCAATCCCAGGCCACAACCGGGAGCAGCTCCCGCTCGCGGAGGGTCTGCAGGAGGGACAGCCACACCCCCCGGTCCTGGGGACAAAGGTCAGGGTCAGCAAGACCCCCAGAGTGACCTCTAGAGTGACCCCAAACCCTGGGACCCCCAGAGTGACCCCCAGAGTGACCCCAAACTCTGGGACCCCCAGAGTGACCCCCAGAGTGACCCTAATCCCTGGGACCCCCAGAGTGACCCCCAGAGTGACCCCAATCCCTGGGACCCCCAGAGTGACCCCAATTCCACAGCCGGGAGCAGCTCCCGCTCGCGGAGGGTCTGCAGGAGGGACAGCCACACCCCCCGGTCCTGGGGACAAAGGTCAGGGTCAGTGGGACCCCCAGAGTGACCCCAATTCATGGGGTGGGGGGCTCAGGACCCCCAGAGTGACCCCAAGTCCCAGGGTTGGGTTCAGGACTGACCCCCCTGCAGCCCCCAGCCCCAATTCCCGAGGTTGGGGGTTCAGCACTGACCCCCCCCGCAGCCCCCAGCCCCAATTCCCAGGGCTGGGGTTCAGGACTGACCCTCTCTGCAGCCCCCAGCCCCAATTCCCGTGGTTCAGCCCCCCCCCCCGCAGCCCCCAGCCCCAATTCCCAGGGCTGGGGTTCAGGACTGACCCCCTCTGCAGCCCCCAGCCCCAATTCCCATGGTTCAGCCCCCCCAGCAGCCCCCAGCCCCAATTCCCGTGGTTCAGCCCCCCCCAGCAGCCCCCAGCCCCCATTCCCATGGTTCAGCCCCTCCCCGCAGCCCCCAGCCCCAATTCCCAGGGCTGGGGTTCAGGACTGACCCCCTCTGCAGCCCCCAGCCCCAATTCCCGTGGTTCAGAACCCCCCCTGCAGCCCCCAGCCCCAATTCCCAGGGTTAGGGGTTCAGAACTGACCCCCCCCGCAGCCCCCAGCCCCAATTCCCAGGGTTGGGGGTTCAGAACTGACCCCCCCCGCAGCCCCCAGCCCCAATTCCCAGGGCTGGGGTTCAGGACTGACCCTCTCTGCAGCCCCCAGCCCCAATTCCTGGGGTTCAGGACCCTCCCCCGCAGCCCCCAGCCCCAATTCCCATGGTTCAGGACCACTCCCAGCAGCCCCCAGCCCCAATTCCCGGGGTTCAGCCCCCGCTCAGGGCAGCCCCCAGCCCCAATTCCCGAGGTTGGGGGTTCAGCCCCTCCCCGCAGCCCCCAGCCCCAATTCCCCACACCTGTCCCGGGTTGGAGCCCCCCATGGTGGGCTGGCGCGCCCCGAAGCTCTGGGCGTGTTTGCTGCTCTGCTCCTTCTTGGCCTCCACGGCCGCGTAGTACCTGGGACAGGTGAGAGACAGGTGAGAGACAGGTGAGAGACAGGGGAGACAGGTGAGACAGGGGAGACAGGTGAGAGAGACAGGTGAGAGACAGGTGAGACAGGTGAGACAGGTGAGACAGGGGAGACAGGTGAGACAGGTGAGACAGGTGAGACAGGTGAGACAGGTGAGGGACAGGTGAGACAGGTGAGACAGGGGAGACAGGTGAGACAGGTGAGACAGGTGAGACAGGTGAGGGACAGGTGAGACAGGTGAGACAGGGGAGACAGGTGAGACAGGTGAGACAGGTGAGGGACAGGTGAGACAGGGGAGACAGGTGAGGGACAGGTGAGAGAGACAGGTGAGACAGGTGAGACAGGGGAGGGACAGGTGAGAGGGACAGGGACAGGTGAGACAGGGGAAAAAGATGAGACAGGGGAGAGAGACAGGGGAGACAGGTGAGACAGGTGAGGGACAGGGGAGACAGGTGAGACAGGTGAGACAGGTGAGAGAGACAGGTGAGCGACAGGGGAGACAGGTGAGACAGGTGAGACAGGTGAGACAGGGGAGACAGGGGAGGGACAGGTGAGAGACAGGTGAGGGACAGGTGAGACAGGTGAGACAGGTGAGACAGGTGAGGGACAGGGGAGACAGGTGAGGGACAGGTGAGACAGGTGAGACAGGTGAGACAGGGGAGAGACAGGTGAGAGACAGGGGAGGGACAGGGGAGACAGGGGAGACAGGTGAGACAGGGACAGGTGAGACAGGTGAGACAGGTGAGACAGGTGAGGGACAGGTGAGACAGGTGAGACAGGGGAGACAGGTGAGACAGGTGGGACAGGTGAGACAGGTGAGACAGGGACAGGTGAGACAGGTGAGACAGGGACAGGTGAGACAGGTGAGACAGGGGAGGGGCAGGTGAGACAGGTGAGACAGGTGAGACAGGTGAGACAGGTGAGAGACAGGGGAAAAAGATGAGACGGGAGAGAGACAGGTGAGACAGGTGGGACAGGTGAGACAGGTGAGACAGGGACAGGTGAGACAGGTGAGGGACAGGTGAGACAGGTGAGACAGGTGAGACAGGGGAGACAGGTGAGACAGGGGAGGGACAGGTGAGACAGGTGAGAGACAGGGGAAAAAGATGAGACAGGGGAGAGAGACAGGTGGGACAGGTGAGACAGGTGAGACAGGGACAGGTGAGACAGGTGAGACAGGGGAGGGACAGGTGAGACAGGTGAGACAGGTGAGACAGGGGAGACAGGTGAGGGACAGGTGAGGGACAGGGGAGACAGGTGAGACAGGGGAAAAAGATGAGACAGGGGAGACAGGTGAGACAGGGACAGGGGAGACAGGGACAGGTGGGACAGGTGAGACAGGTGAGACAGGGGAGGGACAAATTTGTGACATTTTTGCGCAGTTTTGGGGCAGTTTTTGGGCAGATTTGGGGAAGATTTTGGGGCAGTTTTCCAGACACTTTTTTGGGGCAGTTTTTGGGACAGTTTTGGGGCCTTTTTAAAGACAATTTTTGGGCAGTTTTCAGACATTTTTGGGGCAGTTTTTGGGCAGATTTTGGGCAGTTTTTGGGCAGTTTTTCAGACACTTTTTGGGACAGTTTTTGGGCAGATTTTGGGCAGATTTCAGACAGTTTTGGGGCAATTTTCAGACACTTTTCTGGTAAGTTTTTCGGCAGTTTTCAGATCGTTTTTGGGCAGATTTTGTGCAGATTTTGGGACAGTTTTGAGAGATTTTTGGGAAGTTTTTGGGGCAGTTTTTGGGCTGATTTTACGCAGTTTTTGACACCTTTTGGGCAGTTTTTGAGCAGTTTTTGGGACAGATTTCAGACACTTTTTTGGACAGTTTTGGGACAGTTTTTGGGAAGATTTTGGGACACATTTTCGGTAGTTTTTTGACATTGTTTGGGCACTTTTTGGGCAGATTTTTGGCAGTTTTCAGACACTTTTTGGGGCACTTTTTGGGCAGATTTTGGGGCAGTTTTTAGACACTCTGGAACAGGTTTTTGACAGTTTTTTTGGCAGATTTTAGGCAGTTTTTTACCCTTTTTTAGCAGTTTTTGGTCAGATTTGACAGTTTTTGACAGTTTTTTAGCAGTTTTTGACACTTTTTTAGCAGTTTTTTGGACAGTTTTTGACAGTTTTTAGCAGTTTTTGACACTTTTTTAGCAGTTTTTTGGACAGTTTTTGACAGTTTTTAGCAGTTTTTGACACTTTTTTAGCAGTTTTTGACAGTTTTTTAGCAGTTTTTGACAATTTTTTAGCAGTTTTTGACAGTTTTTTAGCAGTTTTTTAGCAGTTTTTGACACTTTTTTAGCAGTTTTTTGGACAGTTTTTGGCAGTTTTTAGCAGTTTTTGACACTTTTTGGGCAGATTTTAGGCAGTTTTTGGGACGGTCTTTAGGCAGTTTTTGGGACAGTTTTCAGCAGTTTTTTTGACAGTTTTGGACAGTTTTTGACACTTTTTTGGCAGATTTTGACAGTTTTTGACACTTTTTTAGCAGATTTTGACACTTTTTTGACAGTTTTTGACACTTTTTTAGCAGTTTTTGACATTTTTTGGCAGTTTTTGGCAGTTTTTGACAGTTTTTGGCAGATTTTGACAGTTTTTGACAGATTTTGGACAGTTCTGGTCTCACCCCTGGGTGCTGAAGGCCCCCCCCGGGCCCAGCAGCTGGAACAGCTGGTGCCGGGTCCTGGAGCTGTTCCCGGTGAACAGGAAATGCTCCAGCGGCACCGGGCGGCGCGGGGTGCTGAGCACGCGGACACAGCGGCGCTTGGTGCGGCTGGAATGGGGAAAAAAGGGACAAAAATGGGAAAAAAATTAATTATAAACTCAGTGGGAGCAGTGAGGCACACACAGCGATGTTTGGTGCGGCTGGAATGGGGTAAAAAGAGACAAAAATGGGAAAAAAATTAATTATAAACTCAGTGGGGTCAGTGAGGCACACACAGCGATGTTTGGTGAGGCTGGAATGGGGAAAAAAGGGACAAAAATGGGAAAAAAATTAATTATAAACTCAGTGAGAGACAGCCCAGCTCAGGACACGGACACAGCGGCGCTTGGTGCGGCTAAAAGGGGGAAAAAATGGGGTAAAAACAGGGGAAAATGGGAAAAAAATAAATTAGAGATTGAATGGGAGCAGTGAGGCACACACAGTGGTGTTTGGTGTGGCTAAAATGGGGGAAAAAGGGACAAAAATGGGAAAAAAATAAATTATAAACTCAGTGGGGTCAGTGAGGCACACACAGGGAGGTTTGGTGTGGCCAAAATGGGGGAAAAAGGGACAAAAATGGGAAAAAAATTAATTATAAACTCAGTGGGAGACAGCCCAGCTCAGGACTCGGACACAGCGGCGCTTGGTGCGGCTAAAATGGGGAAAAAATGGGAAAAATTGGGCAAAAATGGAAAAAAATTAATGAGAAATTCAGTGGGAGCAGTGAGGCACACAGAGTGATTTTTGGTGAGGTTGAAATTGGGGAAAAAAAGGAAAAATGGGGAAAAAAAAAAATGAGAAATTCAGTGGGAGCAGTGAGGCACACACAGTGATGTTTGGTGAGGCTGGAATGGGGGAAAAAATGGGGAAAATGGGAAAAAAATAAATTATAAACTCAGTGGGGTCAGTGAGGCACACACAGGGAGGTTTGGTGTGGCCAAAATGGGGAAAAAATGGGGAAAATGGGCAAAAATGGGGAAAAAATAAATGAGAAACTCAGTGGGAGCAGTGACACGCACAGAGCGATTTTTGGTGTGGCAGGAACGAGGTAAAAAGGGACAAAAATGGGAAAAAATTAAATTGGAAACTCAATGGGGTCAGTGAGGCACACACAGGGAGGTTTGGTGTGGCTAAAATGGGGAAAAAAGGGACAAAAATGGGAAAAAAATTAATTATAAACTCAGTGGGAGAGAGCCCAGCTCAGGACACGGACACAGCGGCGCTTGGTGCGGCTAAAATGGGGAAAAAATGGGGGAAAAACAGGGGAAAATGGGAAAAAAATAAATTATAAACTCAGTGGGGTCAGTGAGGCACACACAGCGATGTTTGGTGTGGCCAAAATGGGGAAAAAATGGGAAAAATTGGGCAAAAATGGGAAAAAAATTAATGAGAAATTCAGTGGGAGCAGTGACACGCACAGAGCGATGTTTGGTGTGGCTGGAACGAGGTAAAAAGGGACAAAAATGGGAAAAAATTAAATTGGAAACTCAATGGGGTCAGTGAGGCACACACAGCGGCGCTTGGTGCGGCTAAAATGGGGAAAAAATGGGAAAAATTGGGCAAAACCAGGAAAAAAATAAATGAGAAAATTAATGAGGTCAGTGAGGCACATACAGGGATGTTTGGTGCGGCTAAAATGGGGAAAAAGGGACAAAAATGGGAAAAAATGGGGAAAAAATAAATGAGAAATACAGTGGGAGCAGTGAGGCACACAGAGTGATTTTTGGTGAGGTTGAAATTGGGGAAAAAAAGGAAAAATGGGGAAAAAATAAATGAGAGATTGAATGGGAGCAGTGAATCACACACAGCGATTTTTGGTGTGGCTGGAACGAGGTAAAAAGAGACAAAAATGGGAAAAAATTAAATTGGAAACTCAGTGGGGTCAGTGAGGCACACACAGGGAGGTTTGGTGTGGCCAAAATGGGGAAAAAAAGGGAAAAATTGGGCAAAACCAGGAAAAAAATAAATGAGAAAATGAATGAGGTCAGTGAGGCACACACAGCGATGTTTGGTGCGGCTAAAATGGGGAAAAAATGGGGAAAATGGGAAAAAATAAATTATAAACTCAGTGGGAGAGAGCCCTGATCAGCACACGGACACAGCGGCGCTTGGTGCGGCTAAAATGGGGAAAAAATGGGGAAAATGGGAAAAAAATTAATTATAAACTCAGTGGGGTCAGTGAGGCACACACAGGGAGGTTTGGTGCGGCTAAAATGGGGAAAAAAGGGACAAAAATTGGGAAAAAAATTAATTATAAACTCAGTGGGGTCAGTGAGGCACACACAGGGAGGTCTGGTGCGGCTAAAATGGGGAAAAAAATGGGGAAAATGGGAAAAAAATTAATTATAAACTCAGTGAGAGACAGCCCAGCTCAGGGCACGGACACAGCGGCGCTTGGTGCGGCTGGAATGGAGAAAAAATGGGGTAAAAACAGGGGAAAATGGGAAAAAAATTAATTATAAACTCAGTGGGGTCAGTGAGGCACACACACGGAGGTTTGGTGTGGCTAAAATGGGGAAAAAGGGACAAAAATGGGAAAAAAATTAATTATAGACTCAGTGAGAGACAGCCCAGCTCAGGACAGGGACACAGCGGCGCTTGGTGCGGCTAAAATGGGGAAAAAATGGGGAAAATGGGCAAAAATGGGGAAAAAATAAATGAGAAATACAGTGGGAGCAGTGAGCCACACAGAGTGACTTTTGGTGAGGTTGAAATTGGGGAAAAAAAGGAAAAATGGGAAAAAAATAAATGAGAGATTGAATGGGAGCAGTGAGGCACACACAGCGATGTTTGGTGAGGCTGGAATGGGGGAAAAAATGGGAGAAAATGGGAAAAAAATTAATTATAAACTCAGTGGGGTCAGTGAGGCACACACAGGGAGGTTTGGTGAGGCTGGAATGGGGAAAAAATGGGAAAAATTGGGCAAAAATGGGAAAAAAATTAATGAGAAATTCAGTGGGAGCAGTGAGGCACACACAGCGATGTTTGGTGCGGCTAAAACGGGGAAAAAAGGGACAAAAATGGGAAAAAATTAAATTGGAAACTCAATGGGGTCAGTGAGGCACACACAGGGAGGTTTGGTGTGGCTAAAATGGGGGAAAAATGGGAAAAATTGGGCAAAAATGGGAAAAAAATAAATGAGAAATTCAGTGGGAGCAGTGAGGCACACAGAGTGATTTTTGGTGCGGCTGGAATGAGGAAAAAAGGGACAAAAATGGGAAAAAAATAAATTAGAGATTGAATGGGGTCAGTGAGGCACACACAGCGGCGCTTGGTGCGGCTAAAATGGGGAAAAAATGGGAAAAAATGGGAAAAAAATGGGAAAAAATAAATGAGAGATTGAATGGGAGAGAGCCCAGCTCAGGACACGGACACAGCGGCGCTTGGTGCGGCTAAAATGGGGGAAAAATGGGAAAAATTGGGCAAAACCAGGAAAAAAATAAATGAGAAAATTAATGAGGTCAGTGAGGCACACACAGGGAGGTTTGGTGCGGCTAAAATGGGGAAAAAAGGGACAAAAATGGGAAAAAAATTAATTATAAACTCAGTGGGAGACAGCCCAGCTCAGGACAGGGACACAGCGGCGCTTGGTGTGGCCAAAATGGGGTAAAAATGGGAAAAATTGGGCAAAAATGGGGAAAAAAAAAATGAGAAATTCAGTGGGAGCAGTGAGGCACACAGAGTGATTTTTGGTGAGGTTGAAATTGGGGAAAAAAAGGAAAAATGGGAAAAAAATAAATGAGAGATTGAATGGGAGCAGTGAATCACACACAGCGATGTTTGGTGAGGCTGGAATGGGGGAAAAAACGGGAGAAAATGGGAAAAAAATTAATTATAAACTCAGTGGGGTCAGTGAGGCACACACAGGGAGGTTTGGTGTGGCCAAAATGGGGAAAAAATGGGAAAAATTGGGCAAAAATGGGGAAAAAATAAATGAGAAAATTAATGAGGTCAGTGAGGCACACACAGGGAGGTTTGGTGTGGCTACAATGGGGTAAAAACAAACAAAAATGGGAATAAATTAAATTAGAAACTCAATGGGAGCAGTGAGGCACACACAGGGAGGCTCGGTGTCGCTAAAATGGGGGAAAAACAAACAAAAATGGGAAAAAAATTAATTATAAACTCAGTGGGAGAGAGCCCTGATCAGGACAGGGACACAGTGATGTTTGGTGTGGCTGAAATGGGGAAAAAATAAACAAAAATGGGGTAAAAAATGGGGAAAATGGGAAAAAAATAAATTATAAACTCAGTGGGAGCAGTGAGGCACACACAGCGGCGCTTGGTGCGGCTAAAATGGGGAAAAAAAAATGGGAAAATGGGAACTGAAAAAAATAA
>NW_024879491.1:0-29685 GCF_009819885.2 Catharus ustulatus
TTACCGGACCCGCCACGTGCTTACCGAGCCACCGCGTGCTTACCGAGCTTACCGGGCCCGCCATGTGCTTACCGGACCCGCCATGTGCTTACCGAGCCACCGCGAGCTTACCAGACCCGCCATGTGCTTACCGAGCCACCACGTGCTTACCGGACCCGCCGCGAGCTTACCGGACCCGCCATGTGCTTACCGGACCCGCCATGTGCTTACCGGACCCGCCACGCGCTTACCGGACCCGCCACGCGCTTACCGGACCCGCCACGCGCTTACCGGACCCGCCACGCGCTTACCGGACCCGCCACGCGCTTACCGGACCCGCCACGCGCTTACCGGACCCGCCATGTGCTTACCGAGCCGCCGCGCGCTTACCGGACCCGCCGCGCGCTTACCGGACCCGCCACGAGCTTACCGAGCCACCACGTGCTTACCGGACCCGCCGCGCGCTTACCGGACCCGCCGCGCGCTTACCGGACCCGCCGCGCGCTTACCGGACCCGCCGCGCGCTTACCGGACCCGCCGCGCGCTTACCGGACCCGCCGCGCGCTTACCGGACCCGCCGCGCGCTTACCGAGCCACCGCGCGCTTACCGGACCCGCCATGTGCTTACCGGACCCGCCACGAGCTTACCGGACCCGCCGCGCGCTTACCGAGCCACCGCGCGCTTACCGAGCCACCGCGCGCTTACCGGACCCGCCATGTGCTTACCGGACCCGCCATGTGCTTACCGAGCCACCGCGCGCTTACCGGACCCGCCGCGTGCTTACCGGACCCGCCGCGCGCTTACCGGACCCGCCATGTGCTTACCGGACCCGCCGCGCGCTTACCGGACCCGCCGCGCGCTTACCGGACCCGCCGCGCGCTTACCGGACCCGCCACGAGCTTACCGGACCCGCCACGAGCTTACCGAGCCCGCCATGTGCTTACCGGACCCGCCATGCGCTTACCGGACCCTAGCGTGCTTACCGGGCCCGCCACGCGCTTACCGGACCCGCCATGTGCTTACCGGACCCGCCATGTGCTTACCGGACCCGCCGCGCGCTTACCGGACCCGCCATGTGCTTACCGGACCCGCCGCGCGCTTACCGGACCCGCCATGTGCTTACCGGACCCGCCATGTGCTTACCGGACCCGCCATGTGCTTACCGGACCCGCCACGTGCTTACCGGACCCGCCACGCGCTTACCGAGCCACCACGAGCTTACCGGACCCGCCACGCGCTTACCGGACCCGCCGCGTGCTTACCGGACCCGCCATGTGCTTACCGAGCCACCACGAGCTTACCGGACCCGCCATGTGCTTACCGGACCCGCCACGTGCTGCTCCGCGCTCCAGGCGCCGGGCGGAGCGCGGCTCGGGGCAGGAAGGCCGCTCCTGGCCACTCCCGGGCCGCTCCCGGGCCGTTCCAGGCCACTCCCGGGCCGTTCCCGGGCCGTTCCCCCAGCCGGGGGCTGCGTCGCGCCGGGACAGCCCCGCCCGCCCCGGCCCCCAGAGCGGAACCGGCACCGAGCCCGGGGGGTCTCTCCGGCGGCCGAGCACGGCTCGGACCGGCCCGCACGGCACGGCACGGCTCGGCTCCGCATGGCTCGGACCGGCCCGCTCGGCTCGGCTCGGCTCTGTCAGTCCCCTCAAACTCCCAGGTGAGCGGGCATTCCGCGCCGTTTAAACGCGCACACGCCCTTCGCTGCCCCGCCGGACCCCGCCCCGCCGCGCTCAGCAGCCCCGGGTGTGAGCACTCAGGGTGATGAGGGGACAGCGCAGCCCCAGGTGTGAGCACTCAGGGTGATGAGGGGACAGCGCAGCCCCGGGTGTGAGCGCTCAGGGTGATGAGGGGACAGCGCAGCCCCAGGTGTCGGCAGTGACCATCGGGAGGGGCCGTTTTCTTTCACAGGGAAATAGGTCACCGTTTGTGTCAAGCTCCGTGTCCCAGGGACCAGGCTTCTGCCTGATGAAATTCCGAAAGGAGCAGGATTTCTCCCAGATCCAAACTGCCACCACTCAGAGCCCTGGCTCAAGGACTTAAAATACTAAATTGCATTTTTTTTTTCCCACAGAGTGGCATGTTTGTGAGTAAAATGTGGATCGCACCCCTGAAAGCCAGCCGAGAAACTGCTTTAGACCATGCACAACCAACAGGCCACGAACTGGAGTTTGTTTTTATTATCTATATTGAAAATAAAGAGCGATGTACCGATCTCTCTCTAGTCAGAACCTCAGAAGTCTGTATAAAGGTGGTATACAATATATGAACATTTGCACCCAGACAATCCCATTACACATTTACAATAAAAACATTTACAATCCATGCACTGCATAGCATGCCAAGGCTAAGTCTGGTACAGGACGCAGAGATAGAAGGTCCACGAAGGAGAAATCACACACAGGACGTGGATCAGGTCACACAGAGAAACAGAGAGGAGTTGATGGCAGGGAAAGCACTTCAGCGAGGCTAATTTATCTCTCCCTGGATCTCGGGGGTCGCAGGAGGGGCTCGCAGGAGCCCTCAGTAGACGAGGGGCAGCAGGCGGTGTGGGACACGCTGGCACAGACCCCCCCAGGCCCCCCCAAACCGGCGCCGCTGCCGCCGCTCCCCCACCAGGGCTCGGAGCTCCCGCAGCGCAGCCCCTGCCAGGAGCAGCAGCAGGGGTGGTGACAGGCCTGGGGGGACACGGGGGTCAGGGGGGCGCACGGAGGGCTCTGGGGGTGCTGGGTGGGGACCCAGGTGGGTGGGGGGGAAGGGGGAGGACCCAGCTTTTTGGGGGGAGACGTCCAGCACGGTCTGGGGGGGCAGGGACAGGACACCGGGCATTTGGGAAGGGGGTCGGGGAGATCCAGGGGTTCGAGGGGGCCAGGGGTGGCCCAAATGTCAGGGGGGCATGGGGAGGGGGGGACGCAGGTGTTTTGGGAGGTTCAGGGAATACCCAGGTGTCTGCAGGGATTTTGGGGGACTCAGGTGTCTGGGGAGGGTCCCAAGTGTCTGTGAGGGCTCGGGAGGGACACAGGGGTTTGAGGGAGGTGAGAGGGGGTCTCACCACAGGGGAGGGTCCAGCCCAAGGCCATCAGCAGCTCCCCGAGGTCATCGGGGCGGCGCACGAGCCCCCACCAGCCCCCGGCCAGCAGCACCTGCCCCGTGGCCGTGGGGACTGTGGGGAGACCTGAGCGGGAAACAGGAGTTTGGGGAACCCCAGGGTTCAGGGGTCCCACGTCTGGGGATCCTCGGTGGTTGGGGTGTCCTGGGCTCGGGGGTCTCACCAGCCACTCGGGGGTCCCGAGGGTCTCGGCTGAAGAGGCTCCTCTGGGTGGTGGCACCGTGGAAGATCCACAGCCCCAGCACTGGGGGGGAAGGGGAGCGGGATGTCAGGGCTCCCCAAACTGCCCCAAGAGCCCTCAGAGCTGCTCACTGACACCCCCCAAATCCCCTCAGCTCCCCCTGAACCCCCCACCCTCATTCCACCCCACTGCCCTCCTCTTTTTGCCAATTAACCCCCAAACGACCCCTAGTTGCCCCCATTAACCCCAAATCCTCCCACTTCCCCCCAAGTATCTTCCAGGGCCCCCCATTACCCCCCAAATCCTCACCAGTGCCCCCAGTCCCCCCCACTTGCTCCCCAGAACCTCCCAACTCCCCTGGTGCTCCCCTGTGCCCACCATAGAGCCCCCCACAGGCGGCCCCCCCGGCTCCCCCCAGCCCGTTTTGGGGTCTCTGCAGCAGCAGCAGCGCTGGGAGGGGACCCCCGAAAGGGCCCCAGGCCAGGGCCCCGAAGACCCCCAGGAAACCCCCGGGACCGGGGGGGGAATTCCTGCTCAGCTCCTGGGGAAGGGGAGAGAGGTGAGACCCCACACCCCCCCACCCCCCCCCAAACACACCTCACCCCCCTGGGGACCCCCAGAGCCGCCCCCACTGCCCCCCTGCAGTCCCCCCATGCCCCACCTCCCCCATGGGGTCCCACTCTCCTGGGGGCGTTCCCCTCACCCTGGGCCCCCCCCCTTGCCCCCCCCCGATGAAGTTTCCCACCACCATGTCCCCCCCGTGCCCCTCAAACCCCTCACCACATGTGGCTTCTCCTCACTCGCTGCCCCCCCTTTCCCCCCCCGTGTCCCCCCGTGCCCCCCACCCTGAGGCGCCGCAGCACCAGGACCCCCTGAGCAGCCACCACGAGCGTGAGGGGCAGCGACGGGGACCCCCAAAGCCGCTGCTGCTCCCCCAGAGCCGCCGCCAGCACCAGCACCTGGGGGGACATCGGGGACACGGGGGGAAGGAAGAACCCGTCAGCCTCCTGTACCCGCCCCTTATCCCAGCGCTCCCAGTGCTCCCAGTTTGCCTGCAGTGGCCCCAGCTGCCCCTCTTCATTCTCTGCAGACCCTCACGCATCCCCCCGTGCCCACCCAGTGTCCCCCCAGCCCCCTTCCAGTGCCTTCCCAGTCCCCCCAGTGCCCACCTGGTCTCCCCCCAAGCCCCTTCCAGCGCTCCCCAGTTCTCCGAGTGCCCGTGCAGCTCCTCCGAGTCCCCACCAGTAGCTCCCAGTTCCCCCAGTTCCCCCAGTGCCGCCGTACCCAGGCGCAGAGCCCGACCCGCTCCCAGTGCAGACTCTCGGGGGGCTCCAGCGGGGACCCCAGGTCGCCCCCGACGAAGAATTCGTACACGGGGTGTCCTGGGGGGGACAGCGCGGCCTCAGCACCCCAAGACCCCCCCAGCCCCTCCCTCCGTGCCCCCTCCCCAGCGCCCCCCAGCCCCCCTCGCTCACCGGTGCCGCTCCCCCGCAGTCGCCGCCGAGCGAGGAGGAGGAGCCCGAGGCCGAAGGCGACGCTGGACGCGGCCGCCGCCAGCGGGGGGAGGAGGGGGCACAGGGGGGGCAGGGGGACCCCGAGGGCCAGCGCCCCCCCCAGGGCCCCCCCCAGCGCCAGCAGCCCTGAGCCGGCGGCAGGGAGAGCTGCGACCCTCGAAGGGACCCCCGACCCCCGACCCGCCCCCCCCAGTGGAGCCTTGGCCGCCCCCCGACCCCCGCCCGGCTCCCCCAGGGACCCCCGGGCCCTCCCCATCGCAGAGCTTGGACCCCTCGGGGACCCCTGCCAGCCCCCCCCCCACAGGGACCCCCAGACCCCCGAGGGCCCCCACTCACAGCCGAGGTCGCGGAGGGGTCCTGGAGTGTCACCGGGGGTCTGGGGACAGCGGAGACATCCGGACCGACCCCCGCCCACCCCACCTTGACACCCCTGATGCCTCCCGCCCCCTCCCGTCCAGCCCCCCGACCCCTCCCCGTCCCCTCCCCTCTCCTGCTCCCCCTCTCTGTGTCCCCACAGCCCCAGAACTCCCCTCCCCGCCCCCCCCGTGCCCCCCCCTCCCCAAATCCCGCCCCTGCCCCCCAGCCCCCCCATTCCCCGCGCCCCCCTCACCCTCGGGGGTCTCCAGCAGCTCCCGAGCCCGTGCGCGCCCACCCAGGCGAGGACGAGCGCGAGGGTCGGGGGGGTGGGCAGGGCGAGGGCGGGGGTCCCGCCGCCCTGCCCCTCCCCCACGCACGCGCTCACGACCCCCACGAGCCCCAGCGGCAGCAGCAGCGTCAGAGCCCCCGCGCCTGGGGGGGGGCGGGGTCGGCTGAGCCCCCCACCCCCGAAAAAGGGACGCGGGGACCCCTCCCTCACCCAGGCAAAGGGGTGCTGGTGTGACCCCTCCCCAAAAAGTGGACGCGGGTCTCTCCCCCCACCCCCCGCAGGGGGCCCGAGGAGCCGGGTGCCCCCCCCTCCCCCAACCCCCAGAAAGGGTCCCCGGTGGGACCCCGACCCCTCCCAAAAGGGGACACAGGGCTCCGGACCAGCCTCCCCCAGCCCCTAAAAGGCCTCAGGAGCCCCCTGCCTCAGCCCCGCCCCCCAAAACGGGGACCCAGTTGTGCCCCCACCCTCCGGAATCGAGTCCTCCTCCCCCCCTTACCCCAGGGCCCCCCAAATTCCAGCTCGGGGGGCGGAGGGGCTCGGGGGGGCTCCATGGGCGGGGGGCGGCCGGGGAGATTTTGGGGGTTAGGGGTTTTGGGGGGATTTTGGGGGGATTTTTTGGGGGGATTTTTTGGGGGGACCCGCACGCCCGGGCTCCGTCCTTGGGGGCGTGGCTTGGCCGAATCACCACGCCCCTCGGGTGCGTGACGTCACTGCACTGCCCTTCCCCCTTAAAGAGACAGAGACCCCCCTCTTTCCTCAGCGTTGTGACGTCACAAACTACGTCATCACACAGGCAGCACAACCAAGCACAAACTCGTTTAATGAGTAACAAATGAGGGGGCTCGCAGGGCCTGGCGCCCCCGGCCCATCGAGGGGGTCTCACACACCACGGCGGGCACGGGGGTCCCTCACCGGGGTCTCTCCCAGCAGGGACCCCAGCCCGGGCTCTCACAGGGCAGGGGGCTGTGCGTGGGGGGGGTCCTACCCCGGGGGTCTCAAGGGCCGCAGGAGGGTCCCACGAGCATCTCTCTAGCATGGGGGGGGGTCCCACGGGGGTCTCCTGGGGGTCCGGGGTCACTCCACAACCAGGTGGAACCTCTCGGCCTCCTCGAACTGGGCGTTCATGGAGGCGGCCCAGGCCTCGAGCTCGGACAGCTGGGGGGGCAACGGGGGGTCAGGGGGGCAGTGGGGGGGCAACGGGGGGTCAGGGGGGCAGTGGGGGGGCAATGGGGGGTCAGGGGGTCAGTGGGGGGGCAACGGGGGGTCAGGGGGGCAGTGGGGGGGCAATGGGGGGCAAATGGGGGAGCTGCAGAGAGCAGCAGGGTGGGGGCAATGAGGAAGCTGGGAGGTATTGGGAGTCGGGGGGGTCTGGGGGTCCTGGGGGGGCTATGAGAGCACCGAGCGGGTTATGGGGTGGGGGGTGGGCAGGGAAATCAGGACACTGAGGGAGAACAGTGGGGCTTCAGGGGAGCGGGATCCTGAGGGGCTGCGGGGACACGGGAGGGGTCACACGGGGGTCTCTGGGGGGTCAGGGGTCACAGGGGGGGTCTCTGGGGGGTCAGGGGGCACGGGGGTCCCAGAGTGGGCGTCACTCACATCAATGGGCATCACCTTCCTCTTCCTCTTGCGCTCGGGGCCGGCACTGATGCCGGGCAGGTCGAGGGGGGGGATCTGGGGGGGCTCGGGGTTGGCTGTGGGGGGCAGGTTGAGGGGCAGGGGGCTCAGCGGGGGCCCCCCCAGCCCCCGCGGGGTGCCCCCCCCGTCCAGGCGGCTGTAGGAGCGTCGGACCCGGGCGGCCACGGGAGTGGGGGTGGGGGACGGGGGGGCGCAGGGGGGGCTGCAGGGGGGGCTGCAGGGGGGGCAGGGGTCGTTCTCCTTCTGGCTCTGGAGCTGTGGGCAGAGTTGGGGGTTTCAGTCTGGGGAGGGGAGGGCAGAGGAGCCCCCGGATTACCGGGAGCCCCCTCTCCCCAGCGCCCCCAACTCACCCGGGGGCTCCGCCGGGGCTGCTCAAAGTCCTGCGGGGAGGGGGAGGGTGCGTGTGAACCCCAACACCGGGAACTCCCCGCAACGCCGAGACCCCCCCCAAACCCCCCCCAAACCCCCCGGGACCTCCCCACGAACCCCTGGGAGCCCCTTACGGCACCAAGAGCCTCCAAGCCCTCTGAACTCCCCAAAACCCCCTGGGACCCTCCCCAAAGCCCTTGGTGATCCCCCCCGACCCCCTGAACCGCCCCCGAGCCCCGGATTGCCCCCACAGCCCCCGGATTGCCCCCACAGCCCCCTACTCACCGGGCTGCCCAAGGGGCTGCGGGACGGGGGTGCCCAGGGGGGGCCACCCCGCGGGGCCGAGACCACCAACCTCTTGGAGCTGCGTCGCGTCACTGGGGGGAAGATGGGGAAGAGGTGAGGGTCGCGATCCCCAACTGCCCCCCCGCCACTCCCCCCGAGACCCCCCAGAAATCCCCAGGGACACCCCCAAGCCCCACAGAACCTCCCCAGACCCCGAGAGGGACACCCCCATCCCACAGTCCTCCCCATGACCCCCCCCCCCAACTCCCCGGCCCCAAACCCCCTCTGGATCCGTCCCAAACGCCCCCAGCCCCAACAGACTCCCCTCCCCATAGCCCCGCCTCCTCCCCACAGCCTCCCCAAACACCCCGCCGGAGCACCCCACCCCAAAATGCCGCCCGCGGACTCCCCCCAGGCTCTCCCCAGATTCCTAAGAGCCACAGGCGCCCCCGGAGCCCCCACTCACCCCTCGGGGTCGTCCCCGCCGAGCGCCGCCCGCCGCCAGCTCCCGCCATTGCCATTCGAACATACGGAAGTGACGTCACTCGCCGCGCCGCGCGCAAACTCAGTAGGGCCGAGACAGCCGCACCTATGGCTGCTCGGCGGGAAGTGACGTCACATGGAGCGACGCACCCGGAAGCGCCAGCGGGGCAGCGCGTCGCTATAGGAACGTGTGAGTGGGGGGCGGGCGGGCTGAGGGGAGAATCTGGGGGTGTCCTGGGGCCTGTCCTGGGTGGGGTGTCAGGGTCTGCGGGTGCTCGGCGGATCCTGGGGACTCCCGGGGACTTCCTGAGGGTTCTGAGCGGTCTCGGATACCGGGGGCCCTTCGAGGGGAGGAGGCGAAGCGGGGTCCTGGGGATTCTGTGGCGTCTGAGAGGAAATCTGGCCGGGGTTGGGGCTCCACGGGACTATGGGGGGGCTCAGGGGCTCCCGCTGGGTGTCCGGTGGGGCCTTGGGCAGAGCCCAGGAGGTCCCTGAGGGATCTCGGACACCGGGAGCTTCTTCTGGGGAGAGCGAGGGGGGTCCTGGATCATCTCGGGGGCGAGGAGGGGGGCCCTGAAGCCCTGGGACCCCCCAAATTCCCGCATGGTGGGGGGCGAGGGGCTCCCTGGAATGGGGAGGTGGCAGAGGGAGGTCCCAAATCCCCTGTGGGGTCCCCCCAAAGCGCTGCGCCCCTGGACCGGGGTGGGGGAACGCGGCCCTGTCACGCCAGCAGCGTTTTGGGGGGGCAGGGGGCGGCCATACCCCGGGGTTTTTCGGTAGGGGGAGGTCGTGGGGGTTCTACCAACGCCCCCCGCGCCCCCAGCCCCGCCATGGGCCTGTGCAAGTGCCCCAAGCGCCGGGTGACGACGCTGTTCTGCTTCGAGCACCGCGTGAACGTCTGCGAGAGCTGCCTGGTCAGCGCCCACCCCAAGGTCCGGGGCGCTCCGGGGGCGGGGGGTGCCCGAACCCCCCCGGGACCCGCCGTGACCCCCCGTGCCCCCCGCAGTGCATCGTGAGGTCGTACCTTCAGTGGCTGCAGGACAGCGACTACAGCCCGCAGTGCCCGCTGTGCCAGGGGCCCCTGGGCGAGCGCGAGACCGTGCGGCTCGTCTGCTACGGTGGGGGGCTTCGGGGGGCGGGGGGCCTGGGCTGCGTTTGGGAGGGCCTGAAGTGAACCTGCAGGCGGGCCGGGAGGGACTTTGGGGGGCCTTTAAGAGGCTGGGGGTTCTGGGGGTGTTGGGGCACTTGGAACTGAGTTCTGGGGCAGTAAAATCCAGGTTTAACTGGGGTGGGGGGGACACTGGACGCACCTTTGGGGGGCTCAAAATGGACTTTGGGGTGGCACTGGGGGCTTGGGGAGCCTTAAAAGGGAGTTTTAACGGGGCTGGGGGGTGTTTGGGTCCTGCCCAGGCCCCTCCAACCCATCCAAACCCCCCTGGGAGCCCCGGGATTCCTGCTGGGACGCTCCCGGGGGGGTGTGCGGTGCCCTGACCCCCCCGCCCCCCCAGACGTGTTCCACTGGCCATGCCTGGCGGGGTGGGCGCGGGCGCTGCCCCCCCGCACGGCCCCCGCCGGGCACCGCTGCCCCCAGTGCGGGGGGCCCCTGTTCCCCCCCCCGAACCTGCAGGGCCCCGTGGCCGAGGCGCTGCGGGCGCGGCTCCGGACGGCGCCCTGGGCACGGCCCGGGCTGGGGCTGCCGCTGGTGAGTGACAGAGCCCCCCCGGACATCCCGGGACACCCCGAAATGCCCCAAACCGCCCTGAAACGCCCCAAACTTCCCCCCAGATCGAGGACTCGGAGGAGCAGCCGGAGCCTGAGACCACCCAGGAGCCGGATGGGGGCTGGGACGGTGCGGGGTGACCCCCAAAACACCCCCAAGGGCCCCAGAAACATCCCTGGGATCCCCCAGACCCCCTTGGGATCTTACCCCCCCCCCCCCCAATTCTGCCCAGGAACCTGAATCTCCCTAGAACCCCCCAAAACCCTCCCAGGACCCCCAAAAACCCACCAGAGACCCTTGGGAATATTTTGTGCGGACCTCAGTTCCTCCTCCAGGATCCCCCAAACCCCGCTGGGACTCCACAACCCACCTGGGACCACCCCTCCCGGGAAGGGACCCCCAAAAACCCTCCCAGTAACCCCGGAGTTCCCCCTGGAACCCCCGTCCTCCCCTGAGTCCCCCCTGGGACACCCAAATCTGCCTGGAACTGCCCCAAAGCCCCTCCATGAGACCCCCAAAACCCTCTGGGACCCCCCAGCCCCCTTGGGCAGTGCCCAACCCCAGTTGTGTCCCTGCAGCCCCCGTCGCCCTCCCGGAGCCGCCCCCGGCCCCCCCCACGCCCCACGCTGTCGTCCACGTCGGGGGGGAGACCCCGACCCTGCACGCAGGTGAGGCTGGGGGTGCTGGGGGGGCTCGGGGCGTCCCCAGGCCGCTGCCCAGCCCTGGGGGGCGTTACTGGGGTGCTTTAGGGCCCGTCTGCCCCCCCTCAGGCTCTGCCCCCCGCAAGCCCCTGGGGGGCCGCGAGTCCTGGAGCCCCCCCGACCGCGATGAGGACAAATACCGGCGGCGGCCGCTGGCCTGGCTGCCCCCCAAGCTCAGGTGGGGCTGGGGGCGGCGCGGGCGCGTTTGGGGGGGTCTCCTGCAGCCCTTCTGGGTGGATCTTGGGGTCTCTGTGGGGAAGGGTCCCTCTGGGGGTGCTTTGGGGGGTCCCTGGGTCCCTCTGGGGGTCATTGGGGGTCCCTGGGTCCCTCTGAGGGTGCCTTTGATGGCCATTGGGGGTCTCTCCTGGGTTCCCTTTGGGGGTCACTGGGGATCCCTCCGAGGGTCCCTGTGGGCTCCGAGTCCCTCTGGGGGTTTCTCTGGGGGTCCCTGGGTCACTCTGGGGGTCACTCTGGGGGTCACTCTGGGGGTCACTCTGGGGGTCCCTGGGTCCCTGTGGGGTCTCTCTGGGGGTCTGTCTGGGGGTCGCTGAGGGTCCCTCTGGGGGTCACTGGGGGTCCCTCCAAGGGTCCCTGTGGGGGTCCCTGGGTCCCTCTGGGGGGGGTCTCTCTGGGGCTCCCTGTGGGGGTCCCTGTGGGGGTCCCTGTGGGGGTCACTGGGGATCCCTCCGAGGGTCCCTGTGGGGGTCCCTGTGGGCTCCCTGAGTCCTTCTGGGGGTCTCTCTGGGGGTCCCTGGGTCCCTCTGGGGGTCCCTCTGAGGGTCTCTGGGTCTCTCTGGGGGTCCCTGGGTCCCTCTGAAGGTCCCTCTGAGGGTCCCTGGGTCCCTGTGGGGTCCCTGTGGGGGTCGCTGGGGGTCCCTGGGTCTCTCTGGGGGTCCATCTGGGGGTCCCTCTGGGGGTCCCTGTGGGTCTCTAGGGGTCCCTCTGGGGGTCCCTGACCCCCCCCCTCTGACCCCTCCCCCGCAGGTGCCGCGTGCGCGGGGTCCCGCGGCGCCCCCTGCTGGCGCTGTGCCTGGGCGGGGCCGCGGCCTTCGCGCTGCTCCTGCTCCTATTGGGCAGCCTGGGCAGGGGCGGGGCCGACTCCGACCCCGCCCTCGAGCCGCTCAACAACCCCCACGTGCGGGTGGGGCACTGACCACGCCCCGGGGGCGGGGCCAATAAAGGGCGCCCCCTTGTGGGGAAGGAGGCCGAAGTGTCCCTGTGGTTCTTGGGGGGCACCAGTTCCTCCCACTGACCCCAGTCCCTCCCACTGACCCCAGTTCCTCCCAGTTCCTCCCACTGACCCCAGTTCCTCCCAGTCCCCACCACACCGAATCGCTCAGCACAGACACACTCGTTCTTTGCCCCCGAACTGGGGGTCCCAGGGGTTCTTTGGGGGGTCCTGGGGATTGTTTGGGGGATCCCTTGCAAACTTTGAGCTCCCAGGGAAGGGATTTTGGGGTCCCAGGTAGGATGAGGGTCACCCCAGGCAGGTTTTGGGATTCCCTGGGTAGTTTGGGGCAGTCCTGGGGGTTCTTCAGGGGGTCCTGGGGAGAGCTGCAAGGATAGGGGAGGAAACTGGGAGTCCTGGTGGGAGACTGGGGGGTTTGGAGGCCCCAGGGAAGGGTTGGGGGTCCCAAGGGGAGTGTGGGGGATCCCGAGTGGGTTTGGAGGCCCCAGGGAAGGGTTGGGGGTCCCAAGGGGAGGTTTTGGGGGTCCCAGGGGGATTTTGGGGGTGTCCCCCCTCCTAGAACGGGTGAGCCCCCACGGCCAGGTGGAGGCGGAGCAAAGCCAGGCCCCGCCCAGCGGGAGGGGGCGGGTCCCAGGGCCCGGGGGGCGGGGCCTCGGGCTCGCGCGGGGGGCGGGGCCCGGGCGCGAGCAGCTCCACCTCCAGCAGCAGCTGCCGCGGGCCCGCCAGGGGGCGCGCGAGCTCCAGCAGCGAGCTGTGATTGGTCAGCGCCTGCGGGGGGGGCGGGGTCTCACTGAGGCCCCGCCCCCGGACCCCCCGAATTCCCACTGACCCCGCCCAGCCCCCCCAAATGCTCCAAACACCCCGAAAATACTGGGGGGCACTGCAGAGATCCCAGGTCCCTCTGGGACCCCCCAGAATCCCCAAAGCCCCCCCAGTTCAGCCAAAAACACCTCGAACACCCCAAACAGCCCCCGGGCCCCAAACAGCCCCACAGACCCCCCAAGCTCCCCTCAATGCTCCCACTCTGGCCCCTCACAAAAACACCTCAGAGCTTCCTCCAGACTGCCCCGGACACCCCAAATTCCCCCGAGCCCCCCCAGACCCCTCCCGGCCCCCGTTACCCGCAGGCGGAAGGTGCCGGGGGGGCTCCCCCGCAGCCGCAGCCTTTTGGGGTCCCCCGGGGGGTGCTGGAGCTGGAAGATGCCGGCGGGAAGGTCGGGGATTTGGGGGATGGCCAGGAAGCGGTGCAGGAGCCAGCGGGGGCGGGGGGCGCAGCCGGGGACCCCCCCGGGACACACGCAGGTCCTGGCAGCCCAGAAGGGAGCGTTGGGGGATCCCCGGAGCCAGGACCCCCCCGGGGCCCCCCCAGGAATTAGGGGTGACCCACGGAGCCTCCCCGGGATTTTGGGAGCCCACGGAGGGGCCGGGTCCCCTCCCCGGGATTTCGGGGGTCCGTACCCGTTGCTGCGGGGGTGGGGGGTGTAGGGTCCCCGGCAGAGCTCGCGGGGGACACAGAGGTGCCCCCCAAAAGTGTTGAGGCAGCTCTGAGCCCCCCCGCAGTCGTGGGAGCCCTCGGTGCACTCGTCCCGGTCTGGGTTGGGAGGGGGGGGCTTTAGGAGGAGGCTGAGCCCCCCCAGTGCCCTGGAAATCACCCCAGAGCCCCCCCAGTGCCGCACAGCCCCTCGAAATCACCCCAGAGCCCCCCCAGCTCCCCGCAGAACCCCCAACACCCACCCACCACAAACGGGAAACCCCACAGCCCCCCAAACCACCTCAGAACCTCCCCACAGCCCCCCCAAACCACCCGAGAACACCTGAACTGCCCCAGAACCTCCCAAAGGGCTCCAGAACCCCCTAAACCGCTGCAAAGCCCCCAAACCACACCAGAACCCCCCGAACCGCCCCCCAGCCCCCATACCTCGGCAGAGCCCCCCCTCCTCGGCGTAGCCGGGGGGACAGAGGCAGCTGAAGCCCCCCGGGAGGTTCTGGCAGCGGTGCTGGCACGGGACCCCCGCCCGGCACTCGTCCACGTCTGAGACCCCCCGAGGGGGGCACAGCAAAGAGACCCCGGTGAGAGCCCGGGCGGGGCCGCAGGAACACCTGGGGGTGTCAGGGCCTCACCCAGCCACACCTGTGCCGCACCTGTGCCACACCCACCCGGGGGCGGGGCTGGGGAGGGGTCATGGCCGGGGGCGGGGCCATCTCTGGGCAGGGCGGGGCTGCGCTAAGGGGCGTGGCCACAAATGGGGCAGTGCTACTGCTCTTTGGGCGTGGCTATTGATTGGGGGCGTGCCCCGACAGGGTGGGTGTGCCCCAACAGGATGGGCGTGTCCCGACAGGGTGGGCGTGTCCCGACAGGGTGGGCGTGTCCCGACAGGGTGGGTGTGTCCCGACATGGCGGGCGTGTCCTGCAGTGTCTCACCGTGGCACTCGTGGCCGTCGGCGCCCAGCACGAAGCCGGGCCGGCAGCGGCAGCGGAAGGAGCCGAAGGTGTTGAGGCAGCGCTGGGAGCAGCGGGCGCCCATGGAGCACTCGTCCACGTCTGGGGGGCAGCGGGGGTTGGGAGGGGGCTTGAGGGGGGCGGCACCTCCCCCCAACCCTCCCGGCCCCAAGGAGAGGGGGGAGGGTCCTCCCACCCCCGTCTTGGGGGGTCACGGCGCTCGGGGGGGCTCTGACCAAGGCAGGAGCGGCCGTCGGGGCCGAGGCTGAACCCGGGGTGGCAGCGGCAGGCGAAGGCTCCGGGGGAGTTGGCGCAGCTGTGCTGGCACCAGCGGAACTGGCACTCGTCCTCGTCTGCGCCAAAAACACGGAAAGCCACCCCAAAACCAGCCCATAAACCCCTCTGAGCTCCGAGCCCGCCCCACAGACCCCCCCGGCCCCCTGAGCACTCACCCACGCACTCGGTGTGCCGGTGCCGGTACCCGGGGGGGCAGCGGCACTCGAAGCCCCCCGGGAGGTTGATGCAGTCCTGGCTGGGCCGGCACGGGGGGGGCCCCGCGCACTCGTCCACATCTGGGGGGGCACAGCAGGGGGAAGCAGCAGGACCCCCCCTCAAAATGAGCCCTGATCGCGGGGTCACCTCCCTGCCCCCCCTGGGGACCCCCCCCCCAAAATGAGCCCTGATCGCGGGGTCACCTCCCTGCCCCCCCTGGGGACCCCCCCCCAGAATGAGCCCTGATCGCGGGGTCACCGCCCTGCCCCCCCTGCGGACCCCCCAAAATGACCCCTCCCCCCCGGGCAGCCCCACCCTTCCAGACCACGCCCCAAACGCGCCCCGCCCACAGCCTCCATCCACTCCCAGCCCCTTTTCACAGCCTCGCCCGTCATTTGCATGCCCGAGGCCACGCCCCCCGCTCCCCCTCACCTGCGCAGGTGCCGTCGGGGGCGGGGCCGAAGCCGGGCGGGCAGCGGCCGTCGGGGGGCGGGGCCGGGCGTGGCGGGGGCGGGGCGGGGGGCGGGGCCGGGGCGGGGCCGGGCCCGGGGCTGAGCAGCGCGGCCGAGCGGGGCAGGCACAGGTACCCCCCGAAATGGTTCAGGCACTTCATGGAGCCCCGGCACGGCGGCGGCCCCTCCGCCGCGCACTCGTCCACGTCTGGGGAGGGCGGGGGGGCACTGAGAGAGCGGCCCCCCCAAAGAAAACACTCCCGGGACCCCCAAAACACCCTGAGAGAGGCTCCGTGCCCCTCGTCCTGAAACAGCACCGAGATCCCCCCCGAGACCCCCACCAACCCTTCGGGCCCCCCAAAACACTGCCCGGGACCACCAGCCGCCCCTCCCCAGCACCCCTGAGCCCCCAGACACCCCTGGGGAGGGGCCACGGGTGGGACCCCCGAGAGCGACCCCCAAACCCTCCCCGAAGGGAGCGGGACCCCCGAACGCCTCCCACGGATCCCGGGACACCCCAAAATCCCAGGATCCAGAACCGGGGACATTCAAACCCCCCCCGGATTTGGCACACTGACCCCCCCCTTCTCCCCCCGCCCCCAAATCCCCTCGCCCACCTTTGCAGTGCTCGGTCTCGGGGTCCCACTCGTACCCGTCGCTGCACTCCTGGGGGGGAGGGAGGGAGGGAGAGGGGGTCACCCCCCCCAACAGCGACCCCCCCCCGCCCCGAAATGACCCCAGCCTCCCCCAGCCCCTCCCCCATAACCGCTCCAAAGTTTGGGAATGGGGGAGGGGCCAAGGAGTTTTTGCGAGGGGGGACTGGGGTGTTAACGGGGGGGAAAAGTTTTGGGAGGAGGAGCAGGACCCCACCCCCGCGCCCCCCCCCCAAATTTCCCCTTCCCCACCGCGTAATCCTCGAGCTCCTCCAGGTCCGGGGGGGCCGCGGGGGCCACGGTGGCGCCGAGGAAGAGGAGGAGGAGCAGCGAGGAGGGGCCCATCGCTCTGGGGGGGGCAGAGGGGGTCACCCCAAACTCTGCAACCCCCCCGGGGGGGCCCAGCCCCAGCCCCCTCCTGGGATCCCCCCCCCACATTCCCAGGACGCCCCTCCCCCGCCAAAGCCCCCTCGGGGGTTCGGGGGGAGGGGCGTCCCTGTGGGGGAGGGGAATCCCGGGGGTTTCCCCGCCGTGGGAGGGGTGGGGGTGGCCGCAGCCCCCCCCCCAAAAATGCCCCCGTGGCCTCACTTACCCCTCTCGGCTCTGGCCCCTCCCCCCGCGCTCAACAGCTCCTCCCCCCCCCCAAATTGGCCCCGGAGCACGAGGGGCCCCTCCCCCACCCCTGAACGCCCCTCCCCCACCCCTGAACGCCCCTCCCCCACCCCTGAACGCCCCTCCCCTTTATTCCTCCGCCCCACCAAGATTTGGGGGTCACCAGACCTCCCCTTCCTCATTCTGAGATTTTGGGGACCCCCCAGCTCTGCCTCTCCCCTCCTGGGGGCTGCTGGGACCCCCCAACCCTCGGGACCCCCCCAGTCCCTGCCTGAGATTTGGGGACCCTCCGGTTCTGCCCCTCCCACCCCAAACCCGCCCCCTCCCGAAATTCCGGGTCCCCCCCCCCACGCCTGGTCCCACAAACGCCCCCCCACAGTTCAGCTCTGGTTCCAGCTCTTTATTGCCCCCCCCCCCTTTTTGGGGTCACACGGGAGGGGCGTGCCCAGCTGTGGGGCGTCCCCCATTTTAGGGGGGTCCCGGTTTTGGGGGTTACCCCTTTTTGGGGCCCCCCATTCCAAATGTCCCGATTTTTGGGGTGCTGCTGCTCCGGGATCCTCTGGGTTTTTCCTGGTGCTCGTGGTCCCCGTTTCCGGCAGATCCCCCAGACCCCAAAAATCCGAATTTTGGGATGTTGATCCTCCATCCTCACGCTGCGGGGTTTTCGGGGACCCCCCGCCCCACTTTTTGGAGTCCCATATTTGGAGGCTGCCCCATTTTTGGGGTACCCCCGTTTTGGGAGGGGCATTGCAGGTCCGGGGGTGTCACATCCTCGGGGTGCTGGGCTCTGGTATGTGGGGGGGGCCCCAGTTTTGGGGCTGTCCCGGTTTTGGGGCTGTCCCGGTTTTGGGGTGCCGGGTCTGGGGCTGTCCCGGTTTTGGGGTGCGGTTTTGGGGTGAGTCCCGGTTTTGGGGTGCTGGTTTTGGGGCTGTCCCGGTTTTGGGGTGCGGTTTTGGGGTCAGTCCCGGTTTTGGGGTGCGGTTTTTTGGGGTCAGTCGTGGTTTCTGGGGCTGTCCCGGTTTTGGGGTGCCAGTTCTGGGTCAGTCCCGGTTTTGGGGTGCAGTTTTGGGGTCAGTCCCGGTTTTGGGGTGCGGTTTTTGGGGTCAGTCCCGGTTTTGGGGTGCGGTTTTGGTGCTGTCCCGGTTTTGGGGTGCCGGTTCTGGGGCTGTCCCGGTTTTGGGGTGCCGGTTCTGGGTCAGTCCCGGTTTTGGGGTGCGGTTTTGGGGTCAGTCCCGGTTTTGGGGTGCGGTTTTGGGGTCAGTCCCGGTTTTGGGGTGCCGGTTCTGGGTCAGTCCCGGTTTTGGGGTGCAGTTTTTGGGGTCAGTCCCGGTTTTGGGGTGCAGTTTTGGGGTCAGTCCCGGTTTTGGGGTGCGGTTTCTGGTGCTGTCCCAGTTTTAGGGTGCCGGTTTTGGTGCTGTCCCGGTTTTGGGGTGCCGGTTTTGGTGCTGTCCCGGTTTTGGGGTGCAGTTCTGGGGTCAGTCCCGGTTTTGGGGTGCAGTTTTTGGGGTCAGTCGTGGTACATGCGCAGCAGGCAGGCGGTGATGGCGGCCATGTAGCGCTCCCACAGCGCCTGGTGCCTGCAGGACGGGAACGGAGCTCTGGGGAACCCCGTCCTCGTGCTCCAACCAGCCCCGCTCTGGGCCGGTTTTGGGGTCCCCCGAGCAGGATTTGGGGGCTCCCGGCCGCGGGGTCCCACCTGAAGCCCGGCAGGCTCCGCGGCGCCGCCGTGTAGTGGGTGAGGAAGAGCCGCAGGTCCCCCGGGCTCCACTTGTCGGAGCGGCACGGCTCGATCACCTGGGGGGGACCCCAAAACGCGCCCGGGGTCTGGGGGTGTCCCCAGCTCGGGGCAGTCCCAGTCCCGCAGTCCCAGGGGGTTTTGGGGTCCCCTCACCTTCTCCACCAGGTCCACGAAGAAATCCCGGACGTCGCGGGCGTGCGTCAGCTTCCCCCCCACGTTCACCAGCGCCCGGGACAGCGCCTGGGGGGCAGCGGGAGTGGGGACCCCCGCCCGGGACCCCCCCTGGAGCCCCCCGCCCCAGGACCCCCCCCCTGCAGCCCCGGGACCCTCCCCCTGGAGCCCCCCAGCCCCGGGACCCTCCCCCTGCAGCCCCCCAGCCCCGGGACCCTCCCCCTGCAGCCCCGGGACCCCCCCCCTGGAGCCCCCAGCCCCGGGACCCCCCTGCAGCCCTGGGACCCTCCCCTGGAGCCCCCCCAGCCCCGGGACCCCCCCTGGAGCCCCGGGACCCCCCCTGGAGCCCCCCAGTCCCGGGACCCTCCCCCTGGAGCCCCCCCAGTCCCGGGACCCTCCCCCTGGAGCCCCCAGCCCCGGGACCCTCCCCCTGCAGCCCCCCAGCCCCGGGACCCTCCCCCTGGAGCCCCCAGCCCCGGGACCCTCCCCCTGGAGCCCCCCAGTCCCAGGACCCTCCCCCTGGAGCCCCCCAGCCCCGGGACCCTCCCCCTGGAGCCCCCCAGCCCCGGGACCCCCCCCTGGAGCCCCCCAGCCCCGGGACCCTCCCCCTGGAGCCCCTGGGACCCTCCCCCTGGAAACCCCAGCCCCGGGACCCTCCCCCTGGAGCCCCCAGCCCCGGGACCCTCCCCCTGCAGCCCCCCAGCCCCGGGACCCTCCCCATGGAGCCCCCAGCCCCGGGACCCTCCCCCTGCAGCCCCCAGCCCCGGGACCCTCCCCCTGGAGCCCCCCAGTCCCAGGACCCTCCCCCTGCAGCCCCCAGCCCCGGGACCCCCCCTGGAGCCCCCCAGCCCCGGGACCCTCCCCCTGGAGCTCCCAGCCCCGGGACCCTCCCTGGAGCCCCGGGACCCTCCCCCTGCAGCCCCCCAGCCCCAGGACCCTCCCCCTGCAGCCCCCCAGCCCCAGGACCCTCCCCCTGGAGCCCCCCAGCCCCGGGACCCTCCCAAGGGGACACCCCCGGTACCCTGAAGGGGGCCCAGGATTTGGGGACCCCCCAGAACCAGGACCCCCCTCCCCTGAGGATCCCCTGAGCCCCCCAGGAAAGAGACCCAGGCCCTCAGGGCACTCTCAGAGTTTTGGGGACCCCTCCCATCCCGAAATTCCCTCCCAGGGGGGGCCCCGGTGCTGAGAACCAGCCCCTCACCGACCCCCCCCTCCAGGGGCTCCTCCGGGATTTCGGGGGGTCCCAGGATTCTGGGGGGGCCCCTCCCTCCTGCAGCAGACCCCGGGGATTTGGGAGGCCCCTCCCCCCGAGGACACCCCGTTTTTGGGGGCGCTCACCTTGAAGTTGGCCTCGAGCTCGTTGTAGACCGAGATCTTCCCCCGCAGGGCCGAGCACACCAGGCTGGGGGGAGGGGGCGGTTGGGGGGGCCCGGGGACCCCCCTGAACCAGGACCCCTCCCAAGGGCCCAGGCAGCCCCTCCCCCAGCCCAGGAAGGCCCGGGGGTCCCAGGGTTTGGGGGGATCTGGGGGTTTTGGGGGGCACTGAGAAGTTTGGGGAGATGAAGTTTGAGGGGTCCCAGGGAACTGAGCAGGACCCAGAAATTTGGGGGACCCGCCCGATTTGGGGGGCGTCCAGGAGAACGGGGGGGTTGTCCCTGTTGAGGTCAGCCCGGTTTTGGGGTGCCCCGTGGGGTCTGGGGTGCCATTTTTGGGCTGTTCCTGTTTTTGCTGTCCCCGTTTCGGGGGATGGCTCCTCAGGGTGTCCCCATTTTGGGGTGTCCCCGTTTTGGGGTGCCCCATTTTGGAGTGTCCCCATTTTGGAGTGTCCCCATTTTGGGGTGTCCCATTTTGGGGTGTCCCGTTTCGGGGTGTCCCATTTTGGGGTGTCCCCATTTCGGGGTGTCCCATTTTGGGGTGTCCCGTTTCGGGGTGTCCCGTTTCGGGGTGTCCCGTTTTGGGGTGTCCCCATTTTGGGCTGTCCCCATTTTGGGGTGTCCCGTTTTGGGGTGTCCCGTTTTGGGGTGTCCCCGTTTTGGGGTGTCCCGTTTTGGGGTGTCCCCGTTTCAGGGTGTCCCCATTTTGGGGTGTCCCGTTTCGGGGTGTCCCCGTTTTGGGGTGTCCCGTTTTGGGGTGTCCCGTTTTGGGGTGTCCCCGTTTTGGGGTGTCCCCATTTCGGGGTGTCCCGTTTCAGGGTGTCCCCGTTTTGGGGTGTCCCGTTTCGGGGTGTCCCATTTCGGGGTGTCCCCTCCGGGGCTGTCACCTCTTGTGCTGGTCCAGCAGGTCCTTGTCGGCCACCAGCACCTTCAGCTCCTTCAGGTCCTGCAGGAAGGACTTGGGCAGGTCCCCGTCGGGTTCGGCCGCCTCGGGGGCTGGTGGGGACAGGGGGGTCACGGGGGGGTCACGGGGGGTCCCGGGGGTCCCTCGGGGGTCTGGGGGCTCACCCAGGGCCCCCTGGCTCCAGTGCCCCATCATGCTCTGGGCGCAGGCGGCGAAGTCGGCGAAGCTCAGGAACTGCAGGCGCCGCTTGCCGGTCTCGAAGCGGCTGTTGGCGAAGAACACGATGGCGGCGTAGTCCCTGCGGGAATTCGGGGGGTCAGGGGGGCCCCGGCCTGCGGGGGAGCCCCTCAAAGCCCCCAGACCCATCCCTAAACCAGCCCAAACCCCCAAACCTCCCCCAGCCCTTGAAATCCCCCCAAACCCCAAATCCCCCCAATCCCCCAACCTCTAAAATCCCCCTCAAACCCCTGAAATCCAACCCCAAACCCAAATCCCCAAACCCCTAAAATCCCCCCCAACCCCTGAAATGGTCCCCAAACCTCCCCAACCCCTGAAATGGTCCCCAAACCTCCCCAACCCCTGAAATCCAACCCCAAACCCCCAAACCTCCCCCAGCCCCTGAAATCCCCAAACCCCCAACCCCTGAAATCCCCCCAAACCCAAATCCCTAAACCCCTGAAATCCAACCCCAAACCTCCCCAAACCCCCAAAATCCCCCCAAACCCCAAATCCCTGAAATCTCCCCAAACCCCAAATCCCCCCAAACCCCAAACCTCTAAAATCCCTCCAACCCCTGAAATTCCCCCAAACCCCTGAAATCCCCCCAAACCCCTGAAATTCAATCCCAAACCCCCCAAACCCCCAATCCCCAAACCCCCAAAATCCCCCCAAACCCCAAATCCTCACACACTCCTCCCCAAATCTCCCGAGCCTCCCCCCTCCCCAGGTGTCACCTGCACCCCAAATCCCCCAGCAAGGGCAGCCCCCTCCCTGAGCCCGGGGACCCCCCGGGACCCCCTCCCAGCCCCCCCTGAGCCCAGGGACCCCCCGGGACCCCTCCCCACGCACCGGGCGAGGGGCGGGGGCAGCAGGAACAGCTGCTGGATGTTCTCGGCCAGGGGCCCCCGCAGCTCCTCCACGGCCTTGAAGACCCTCTTGAAGTTGTCAAACTGGGGGGGCAGGGGGGGTCAGCACCCCAAAGCCCCCTCGAACGCCCCCCACGCCCCCCAGGACCACCCTCAGCCAAGGCCCCCCCGGATTTTGGGGTTTTCCTCCTGGTTTTGGGTTTCACTTTTTCCTCCATTTTTTGGGATTTTTTCCCCACCCGTTTTGGGGGGCTTTCCCCTGATTTTGTCTTTCTTCCCCCTGATTTTGGGGTTCCTCCCCCGTTTCTGGGGTTCCTCCCCCGTTTCTGGGGTTCCTCCCCCGTTTCTGGGGTTCCTCCCCCTGATTTTGGGGTTCCTCCCCGTTTTTGGGGTTCCTCCCCCCGATTTTGGGGTTCCTCCCCCTGATTTTGGGGTTCATCTCCCGTTTCTGGGGTCCCCTCCCCCGTTTCTGGGGTTCCTCCCCCGTTTCTGGGGTTCCTCCCCCGTTTCTGGGGTCCCTCCCCCTGATTTTGGGGTTCCTCCCCCCATTTTTGGGGTTCCTCCCCCTGATTTTGGGGTTCCTCCCCCCGTTTCTGGGGTTTCTCCCCCTGTTTCTGGGGTTCCCTTCCCCTGATTTTGGGGTTCCTCCCCCTTTTCTGGGGTTCCTCCCCCTGATTTTGGGGTTCCTCCCCTGATTTTGGGGTTCCTCCCCCGTTTCTGAGGTTCCCTCCCCCTTTTCTGGGGTTCCTCCCCCTGATTTTGGGGTTCCTCCCCCGTTTCTGAGGTTCCCTCCCCCGTTTTTGGGGTTCCTCCCCCGTTTCTGGGTTCCTCCCCCATTTCAGGGGTCCCTCCCCCGTTTCAGGGCTGTCCCGTCCCTCCCCCAGCCCCGGGGTCCCACCTGGCGGCGGCAGCTGCGGATCCCGACCCCGGTGCGGGCGCTGACCTCGTCCAGCTCCTTCTTGGTGCCCTTGGAGAGTTTCTTGCCCAGCAGCTCCCGGGCCAGGGCCTCGTCGAAGGCGTAGTACCTGGGGACCCCAAAACGGGGAGAAACCCCAAAAACGGGGAGAAAACCCAAAAAATGGGGGAGTGAGGGAAGGAGAAACCCCAAAAACGGGGAGAAACCCCAAAACGGGGGAGTGAGGGAAGGAGAAACCCCAAAACGGGGAGAAAACCCCAAAAATGGGGAGAAACCCCAAAAACGGGGAGAAACCCCAAAAATGGGGAGAAAACCCCAAAACGGGGGGAGTGAGGGAAGCAGAAACCCCAAAAACGGGGAGAAAACCCCAAAAATGGGGAGAAACCCCAAAAATGGGGGGAGTGAGGGAGAAACCCCAAAAACTTGGGGGTCCTGAAACCAAGGGGATCTCAAAAGCCCCGCCCCGAGCCCCAAAATTTGCTCCTGAAACTTCCAAACTGCCCCGACCCCCCGGAGCTGCTCCCCAGTGTCCCCAGTCCATCCCAGTGCCCCCAGTACCAGTGTCCCCATGTCCCCAGTGCCCCCCAGTGTCCCCCAGTCCAT
Source organism: Catharus ustulatus (assembly GCF_009819885.2). Lineage (NCBI taxonomy): Eukaryota > Metazoa > Chordata > Aves > Passeriformes > Turdidae > Catharus > Catharus ustulatus. The sequence continues at coordinate 23,249 of NW_024879491.1, forward strand.
CCCAGTTCCCCCAGTCCGTCCCAGTGTCCCCAGTCCATCCCAGTGTCCCCAGTGCCCCCAGTACCAGTGTCCCCATGTCCTCAGTGTCCCCAGTCCATCCCAGTGCCCCCAGTCCATCCCAGTGCCCCCAGTACCAGTGTCCCCATGTCCCCAGTGCCCCCAGTCCGTCCCAGCGCCCCCAGTACCAGTGTCCCCCATGTCCCCAGTGCCCCCCAGTCCATCCCAGTATCCCCAGTCCATCCCAGTGCCCCCCAGCGCCCCCAGTACCAGTGTCCCCAGTGCCTCCAGTACCCCCCAGTCCACCCCAGCACCCCCAGTACCAGTGTCCCCATGTCCCCAGTGTCCCCAGTCCATCCCAGTGCCCCCAGTACCAGTGTCCCCCAGTCCGTCCCAGTGCCCCCCAGTGCCCCCAGCGCCCCCAGCACCAGTATCCCCAGTATCCCCAGTGCCCCCCAGTACCCCCCAGTCCGCCCCAGCGCCCCCAGTACCAGTGTCCCCCATGTCCCCAGTGTCCCCAGTCCGTCCCAGTGCCCCCAGTCCATCCCAGCACCCCCAGTACCAGTGCTCCCAGTACCAGTGCCCCACATGTCCCCAGTGCCCCCCAGTCCATCCCAATGCCCCCAGTCTGTCCCAGTGTCCCCAGTACCAGTGTCTCCATGTCCCCAGTGTCCCCAGTCCGTCCCAGTGCCCCCAGTACCAGTGCCCCCATGTCCCCAGTGCCCCCAGTACCAGTGTCCCACGTGTCCCCAGTCTGTGCCAGCACCCCCAGTGCCCCCAGTCCATCCCAGTGCCCCCCAGTCCATCCCAGTGTTGCCCATGTCCCCAGTGTCCCCATGTCCCCAGTGCCCCCCAGTCCATCCCAGTTCCCCCAGTACCAGTATCCCCAGTGCCCCCAGTCCATCCCAGTTCCCCCAGTACCAGTATCCCCAGTGCCCCATGTGTCCCCAGTCCATCCCAGTGTCCCCTAGTCCATCCCAGTGCCCCCCAGTCTGTCCCAGTTCCCCCAGTACCAGTATCCCCAGTGTCCCCCAGTCCGTCCCAGTGCCCCCAGTCTGTCCCAGTGCCCCCAGTACCAGTGTCCCCCAGTACCCCCAGTGCCCCCAGTGCCCCCCAGTGCCCCCCAGTCCCTCCCAGTCTGCCCCAGTGCCCCCAATACCAGTATCCCCAGTATCCCCAGTCCATCCCAGTCCATCCCAGTGCCCCCAGTGTCCCCCAGTCCATCCCAGTCCATCCCAGTTCCCCCAGTACCAGTATCCCCAGTGCCCCAGTGCCCCCAGTCCATCCCAGCACCCCCAGTGCCCCCAGTGCCCCCCAGTGCCCCCCAGTGCCCCCAGTACCAGTATCCCCAGTATCCCCAGTGCCCCCAGTCCCTCCCAGCGCCCCCAGCGCCCCCAGTACCAGTATCCCCAGTGCCCCCCAGTATCCCCAGTGCCCCCAGTACCCCCCAGTGCCCCCAGCGCCCCCAGTACCGCTGCACCAGCAGGGCCTGCCGCTCGGGCGGGATCTGGAAGAGCAGCTGCTGCAGCAGCCGGGGCGGGGCGTGCAGGAGCCGCTCCAGCATCTGGAACGTCCGGTAGTGGTCGCGGGTGTCGCTCTGCAGCACGGCCACCGAGGTCCCCTCGCGCTCCAGGACCCCGCCCCGCAGGCGGCGCGCCACGGCCTCGGCCACTGCGGGGGGACACCGTGGGGACAGTGATGGGGACAGCAGGGGACAGGGGACAGGGCTGGGGACACGGGACAGGGCTGGGGACACCATGGGGACACCACGGCCTCGGCCACTGCGGGGGGACACCGTGGGGACACCGTGGGGACAGGGAACAGGGCTGGGGACAGGGCTGGGGACAGGGCTGGGGACAGGGGACAGGGATGGGGACACCATGGGGACACCACGGCCTCGGCCACTGCGGGGGACACCGTGGGGACAGTGATGGGGACAGGGCTGGGGACAGGGCTGGGGACAGGGGACACGGGACAGGGCTGGGGACAGGGGACAGCGCTGGGGACAGGGGACGGGGACAGGGCTGGGGACAGGGCTGGGGACATCGCTGGGGACACGGCTGGGGACAGGGATGGGGACACGGGACAGGGCTGGGGACAGGGCTGGGGACAGGGCTGGGGACACGGCTGGGGACACGCTGGGGACAGAGCTGGGGACAGGGCTGGGGACACCATGGGGCAGGGCTGGGGACAGGGCTGGGGACACGGGACAGGGCTGGGGACACGGCTGGGGACACGGGACAGGGCTGGGGACAGGGATAGGGACAGGGGACAGGGCTGGGGACAGGGCTGGGGACACGCTGGGGACAGGGGACAGGGCTGGGGACAGGGGACAGGAGACAGGGCTGGGGACAGTGATGGGGACAGGGGACAGTGATGGGGACAGGGCTGGGGACACCGGACAGGGCTGGGGACAGGGCTGGGGACATCGCTGGGGACAGGGGACAGGGATGGGGACAGGGCTGGGGACACGGGACAGGGCTGGGGACATTGCTGGGGACAGAGCTGGGGACAGGGGACAGGGCTGGGGACAGGGCTGGGGACAGGGCTGGGGACACCATGGGGACAGGGGACAGGGGACAGGACTGGGGACAGCGCTGGGGACATCGCAGGGGACAGGGCTGGGGACACCGTGGCCCAGGCGTGCTCAGGTGTCCCAAATGTCCCCAGGTGTGTCCCAGTCATTCCCTGGGTGTGTCCCCCGTATCCCCAGGTGTGTCCCAGGTGTGTCCCCGCTGTCCCCAGCAGTGTCCCCATTAGTGTCCCCATTCGTGTCCCCGCTGTCCCCCCACGTACCCGAGTGCCCGTCCAGCCACAGCAGTGTCCCCATTAGTGTCCCCAGTGTCCCATTAGTGTCCCCAGCAGTGTCCCCGCTGTCCCTGCTGTCCCCAGGTGTGTCCCCAGCAGTGTCCCCAGGTGTGTCCCCTGCGTACCCGAGTGCCCGTCCAGCCACAGCAGTGTCCCCATTTGTGTCCCCATTGTGTCCCCCATGTCCCCTCACGCACCCGAGTGCCCGTCCAGCCCCATTAGTGTCCCCGCTGTCCCCAGTGTCCCATCAGTGTCCCTCGTGTCCCCAGCCGTACCCGAGTGCCCGTCCAGCCACAGCAGTGTCCCCAGTGTCCCCAGCAGTGTCCCCGTGGTGTCCCCGCTGTCCCCATTCGTGTCCCCATTGTCCCCAGCCGTACCCGAGTGCCCGTCCAGCCACAGCCGGTACACCTCCTCGTCGATCAGCGTCGTGTTCCCCACGAACACGTCCAGGTCGCTGCTCATGGCTGGGGGCGGCCCCGGGTCCCCAAATGTCCCCAAGTGTCCCCAAATGTCCCCAAATGTCCCCCCACGTCCCCAGGCCCCACCCCGGGACCCCCCTGCGCCCCTCCTGCCCCCCGGGATCCCACACCAAACTGGGCCATACTGGGAAATCCCTGCCCCCACCCCAGCCCGTACTGGGAGAGCTCTGAGCGCCCCCGTCCATTACTGGGACGGCAAACTGGGGCAACTGGGAAGCCCTGATGGCAAACTGGGGCATACTGGGAACCCCCTGATGGAAACTGGGCCGTACTGGGAACACCCTGACCCCAAACTGGGAATCACTGGGAACCCCTGACGGAAACTGGGCCTTACTGGGAACCCCCTGACGGAAACTGGGCCGTACTGGGAACGCCCTGACCCCAAACTGGGCTGTACTGGGAACCCCTGACGGCAAACTGGGAATCACTGGGAACACCCTGACGGTAAACTGGGCTGTACTGAGAACCCCTGACAGCAAACTGGGGCACACTGGGAGCCCCTGAACCCAACTGGGCCGTACTGGGAGCCCCTTCCCGCAGCCCAGCCCAAACTGGGGCCGCCCCGCCCCCAAACTGGGCCATACTGGGGGCCCGTCCCCCCCCCCCGGGCAGCCGCGGCCCCTCCCCCACCCCGGGACCCCTCCCCCACCCCCGGGACCCCTCCCCCATCCCCGGGACCCCTCCCCCACCCCCGGGACCCCTCCCCCACCCCGGGACCCCTCCCCCACCCCGGGACCCCTCCCCCACCCCGGGACCCCTCCCCGCCCGCCCCTCCCCCACCGACCGGCGCCGTCCCGCGCGCTCCTCGCGCGTCGCGCAGCGATGACGTCACGATGCGCGCGGATGTGACGTCAAGGGGCGGACCCGCGCGACTCCCGCCCCGCCCCCTGCGGCGCGCGAGCTCCGCCCCCGGCCCCGCCCAGTAAAAACCAGTCCCAGTCCCAGTAAGAACCAGTGCCAGCCCCAGTAAGAACCAGTCCGTCCCAGTTTATTGGGGGCGGGGCCGCGGGGGGGGGGCGGGGCCGCTCCGGTCCCTCGGTGGGGGCGGGGCCGCTCCTGGAGCCGGGGGGGCGCTGGGGAGAGAAAGGGGGGGAGGGGTACTGGGGGTACTGGGAGCCCCCTGACCCCAAACTGGGGGTACTGGGAGCCCCCCGACCCAAACTGGGGGCACTGGGAACACCCTGATCCCAAACTGGGGGTACTGGGAGCCCCCTGTCCCCAAACTGGGCCGTACTGGGAACCCCTGACCCAAACTGCGAACCCCCGACCCAAACTGGGCCGCACTGGGAGCCCTGTGACCCCAAACTGGGGGTACTGGGAACCCCCGACCCAAACTGGGCTGTACTGGGAACCCCCCGACCCAAACTGGGCCGTACTGGGAGCCCCCTGACCCAAACTGGGCTGCACTGGGAGCCCCCCGACCCAAACTGGGCCGTACTGGGAGCCCCCCGACCCAAACTGGGGGGTACTGGGAACACCCTGATCCCAAACTGGGCCGCACTGGGAGCCCCCCGACCCAAACTGGGGGCACTGGGAGCCCCCTGACCCAAACTGGGGGGCACTGGGAACCCCCGACCCAAACTGGGTCGTACTGGGAACACCCCTAACCCCAAACTGGGCCGTACTGGGAGCCCCCCGACCCAAACTGGGAGCACTGGGAACCCCTGGATCCCAAACTGGGCTGTACTGGGAACCCCCTGACCCCAAACTGGGGGCACTGGGAGCCCCCCGACCCAAACTGGGGGTACTGGGAGCCCCCCGACCCAAACTGGGAGCCCCCCGACCCAAACTGGGGGGCACTGGGAACCCCCCGACCCAAACTGGGGGTACTGGGAACCCCCTGACCCAAACTGGGCTGTACTGGGAACCCCCTGACCCCAAACTGGGCCGTACTGGGAACCCCCTGACCCAAACTGGGCCGCACTGGGAGCCCCCCCGACCCAAACTGGGGGCACTGGGAGCCCCCCGACCCAAACTGGGGGGCACTGGGAGCCCCCCGACCCAAACTGGGGGGCACTGGGAGCCCCCCTGACCCAAACTGGGGGGCACTGGGAGCCCCCCGACCCAAACTGGGCCGTACTGGGAACACCCTGACCCAAACTGGGGGGCACTGGGAACACCCTGACCCAAACTGGGGGTACTGGGAGCCCCCTGACCCAAACTGGGGGGCACTGGGAGCCCCCCGACCCAAACTGGGGGGCACTGGGAACACCCTGACCCAAACTGGGGGCACTGGGAACCCCCTGACCCCAAACTGGGCCGTACTGGGAACACCCTGACCCCAAACTGGGCCATACTGGGAACACCCCTGACCCCAAACTGGGCCGTACTGGGAACCCCCGACCCAAACTGGGGGTACTGGGAGCCCCCCGACCCAAACTGGGGGGCACTGGGAACCCCCTGACCCCAAACTGGGCCATACTGGGAACCCCCCTGACCCCAAACTGGGCCGTACTGGGAACCCCCCCGACCCAAACTGGGCTGTACTGGGAGCCCCCCTGACCCAAACTGGGGGGAACTGGGAACACCCTGACCCAAACTGGGCCGTACTGGGAACCCCCCGACCCAAACTGGGCTGTACTGGGAACCCCCGACCCAAACTGGGAACCCCCGACCCAAACTGGGGGGGCACTGGGAACACCCCTAACCCCAAACTGGGCCGTACTGGGAACCCCCCCGACCCCAGCCTGGCCTCCCCCGCCTCCCCAGCCCGTACTGGTCCCCACTGGTCCCCACTGGTCCGTACTGGGGGGCGCTGGTGCCGCCGGCCCCGCGGCTCCGGGGGGGCCGGGAGGAGCCGGGGGGGGCCCGGGGGGGCCACGAGTCCATAGAGAGCCTCGGCCAGAGCCTGGGGGGTCAAAGGTCACAGCCCGGACCCCCCCCCACACAGCGGGGACCCCCCGAGACCCCCGGAGGGGCGGGGGGGGGTCCGGAGGGGATTTGGGGGGGGTCCCGGGGGGGATTTGGGGGGGTCCCGGGGGGATTTGGGGGGTCCCGGGGGGGATTTGGGGGGTCCCGGGGGGATTTTGGGGGGGTCTCAGGGGGTCCCGGGAGGATTTGGGAGGTCCCGGGGGGATTTGGGGGGTCCCGGGGGGTCCCGGGGGGATTTGGGGGGTCCCGGGGGGGGTCCCGGGGGGTCCCGGGGGGGATTTG
>NW_024879492.1:0-27115 GCF_009819885.2 Catharus ustulatus
GCAGCAGCACCGCCCGCAGGGCAAGCAAATGCAGCAGTGGCAGTGCAGACGGGAGCAGGGAGCCTGGCGGCGGTGGCGGCAGCAACACTGCCCGGCCGGCCCAGCCAAACCGTAGCGCCGAGCTGGGCCATCCACCCCTATTGGCAACCATGAGCGGGCCAAACCTGCCTGGCCCCGCCCCGAGCCAGTAAACCCCGCTATGCCGCGATCCTGTTACTACATGGCCAATTTGTGAAAGCTGCGCACGGATTCTCGCTACGAACGAAAGTGCGGCTAATATTCGGGGTGCGGCTTATCTATTGACAAAGACAGCAACATTGTCGAGGCACCGGGGGTGCGGCTTATAATCCGTGCGGCTTGTATTCGTGAAACTACTGTATATAAAATAATGTTAACATTGATTTTAAAGTACAGAAATAACTTCAAAGTTGTCCAGTTTGAAGTTATAATAATTTCACTTAAAGTTATTCAACTATTAATAAATATTTTTTTAATATACATAGATATATGTGTACATATATATGTGTATGTGTACATATTTATTTGTGTGTTTTTATATATAAATTTGTATATTCTATGTTTAAATTTTTCACTTCATATCTAAAAACTTGGTTTTGACTCTTTTATTACTGCTTGGGCTGCCTGAGGGCTGATTATGCTAATTTCCAAAAAGATTTTGTTAATAGCTGAAATAGCAGTGGAAATTAAGATAAAACAGGGTAGTTTGGAGGAGTAAACCTTTAATTTGTGTAGTGTTTGTGATCAGTTGCATGTCTGTAGTTTGAGTGTGTGGATTTCTGAAGACAAAGTATGTAAAAGAGAGTTTTTTCCAAATCAATGCATTTGTTTCATGACAGAGATGTTTTGAGACGGTAACTCATGTTAAAAAAATGAGACTTACTGTGGAGACAAAAAGCTGGCCAATTATTTTCACTTACATGCTTGGAATGATGTTTTCAAGCCTCCTGCAAGTTAATTATCATAAATTATGGAAGTTCATTATTGGAAAAATTCTGAAAAATAATAATGAACGCATTATGCTTCAATCAACTTTGGTAATCTTCAAAGAGCAATAGTAGACAAAAACTGCACAAAAACTGCACAAAGTAATTTTATTTATGTGAATGTTGAAAACTCTGAGCCTATGCTTGGGAAATTGAAGTAAAAGAAGCATTGGAACTTTAAAGGAATAGTCATGTGTTCTGAAAACACATTTTTTAGATCAGGCAGTGATATAGAAGGACAGCTGTTGCCTCAGGACAGAAATCAACCAGAAATGGACACCAGTGAAGATTTGAGAAAGAAAATCCATGAGCTTAAGAAAAAAAACTTGGACTTAACCAATCAACACAATCATGATGTAAGGATTTTGCTTGCTTGCTAGCTTGAATTTACCCTTGAAATGAATCTAAGTTGTTTCCTTAAATGCAATTTGTTTCCTTGAAATAATTCTCTCATCGGGTGAATCAAAATCACAGTCACTGGTTGGAAAATAACAAAGCAGCAGCCCTGTACAGACGTCTCATGCCTGCCCGTAGGAACTGGTATCACTTTCAGTGTCATTGCTGATAGTTGAAGGTGTGTGTGAGAAACTGGAGCACTACACAACAGCAAAGTCATGCAGAAGAATATTTTGCACCCCCAGCTTTGGAATTCTCAATGTAAGACATGGTTGTTTGAAACTGCACCCTAGGGCCTGGCCCTGCTCCCCAAATACCTTGCAGAGCTGGCCTGGGATGCTGTTTCATGTAGAACAGTAAGACATTAGAGGCTCTATCTCCCAGGGTTGGTATTCTGCTTTATTCTTAGGCTTCCACGTGGTCAGAGCGGGAGATGGGGATAAAGAGAGCGTCCACACGTGGGCTCAGGGTTTTCTATGGGTCAGGAAAGGGGAGGGGTCAGCCTTGGCTTCAGGCCAATCCCATCGCAGGGGTCAGTCCATTGGTCTTGTAGGGGTTACAGGGTTAAAGGGACATACCATTCCTAAAGCATTAGGGTATTGGGTTACAACATCTCACCCTTTTTTTGTTTAAAAGAAGAGAGAAGGTTATTCTGGATACAACTTAAGATCTTTCCCACCACTTGGGGTTAGTAGGGGCTTTAGATTGTTTCAGGGTTTTCATCTCTATGTGATTTACCATGGCGACAGAGGGCATGAGACCACTAATGGCCTTGAGAACCAAGTGACGAAGGATTCCAAATGCCAGTATTACAAGGAAAAGAATAACAAAGAGTAACAAAATAGTTTTGACTATTGAAGTCCACCACCCTGTGAATCCCCAGCCCTTGAACAGTTCGTTGAACCAGTCTTCAGATTCTTGCTTCACTTGTCCGATCAAGGTTTTCATGTCTCGGAGGGCAGCATGGACGTTAGGAGCTTTCGAGGTCAGGTTCATGCAGCAAAGTCCTTCAAATTCCTGGCACTCATGTCCATGTAGCAGCAGGAGAAAATCTATGGCAGCACGATTTTGGAGTGTGGCCTGCCTGGTAATTTGTTCATCTTCTAGGAGGGAGCTGATGGCAGTGGATGTCAAATTTGCCTGTTTGACTACCCAACACTCTAGGTGGCCCAATTCACCCAGAGCCTTGGCTGCTGCTGCCCATGGAAGAAACAGGGATACAGCAACTCTTTTGGATTTGGCCCAATGAAAAATTTCAGAGTCACAATCTTTGTCCACATTGTTCGCACTTCTCTTTTGGATTTTATTTACTGATTTGTTTTTATGAGTCCAATCTTTAATTAAGGTTTCATTGGGTGCCAACAGGGACAACCGCCCAAAGGTACATGGTCCTCCTAAAAGCTTAGAGGGAATTCCTGCCCATGCCCGATCTCCACAAATCAAGAACAACCCCTTAGGGAGGCTCTTGGGACTTGTGAGAGATGGGGAGTTTGCTGCAAGGTGACTTAGAACCCCGCACCACTTTTTGGCCGTGAATTCCTCTCTATATTGTATTACATTGTGGAATTCTTTGGTGTCAGAAGGTTTTGGATAAATTATCAAGCTGAATGCAAGTATTGTGCCAGGATAGGAACCTAACAGCTCTAATTCCTGAGGTTCCTGAGCTGCTTTTGGCAAATTGGGCAGCAGTTCCTCCATAGGGTTCTCTTCTGTTTGCTGCCTATTAGTTTTGTATACTGAAATTGTGTGTATCCCGGGAATTTCATTTTGCATCTCCATTGCAAAACTGGCTGAATATTCTCCAGCTTTCAAGGGAACTCCTACCAGGCAGGTGGACATAGGATTTTCTGCTGCTGCCGAGGACAGGCATATGTTTTCCTGTTGGAGTGTCTTTGCCAGGGTCACCCAGACGTTTTGACGCGGCTGAGGGACGATCCATGCAGCTGCCTGACTGTTCAGTGTTAACAGGATGACAACTTGGATGGGGTTCATCACGAGTTGAGTGGAAGGGAGGTATTCTCTAAAAAGAAAACAAACATTTTAAAACATGTTAAAAGTCTCTGAGTCTGCCGGAAGGTCGTCTTCTGTGTCAGTTCTCTCTCCTCTCCGGCGGCGTCTTCTTTTCGAAGCAACTGCGACTTGCTTCTCTTCCTCTTCAGCTGGAGCTGGCTGTTTAGGGACATAAGGCTTCACCCATTTCTGGGGAATCCACCGAGGGCCTGAGGGAGTGGATACGCACGCATAACCACGTCCCCAGGTAACAAGCTCATAGGGACCTTTGGTTTCCCAGGTTTCTGGATCCCTAATCAAAACTGGTGGATGCTCAGACAGCTTGAACTGTTTGCCACTGTTAAAATGACGAACCACAGGAGGATTCATGTTTTCAAATGAACAGTTCAAGAAATTGATAGTGAACAGGGCTTTGCACAGCTTCTGCTGTGGAGACATCCACACAGTTGAACTTGCTCTGTCTAGCCAGAACATGCTTGAGCGTCTGATGTGCACGCTCAATCACAGCTTGGCCTGTGGGGGAGTGGGGGATGCCTGTCTTATGTTCCACTCCCCACTGCTGGACAAATTCCAGGAACTCCTTGGACACATACGCTGGGCCATTATCTGTTTTGATTTCCTTAGGGATCCCCAATACTGAAAAAGCTTGCACTAGGTGTTGTTTGGCATGCACAGCTCTTTCTCCTGCATGGGCAGAGGCATAAACCGCACCTGAATATGTGTCAATGCTTACATGAACATATTTGAGGCGACCAAAACTGGGAATGTGTGTGATGTCTGTCTGCCACACCTCACAGCTGCCAAGGCCTCGGGGGTTAACCCCTGCACCTAGCGATGGCATGGCCTGGAGCTGGCAGCTGGGACAGGTGGCCACAATGGCTCGAGCCTGACTCCGTGTTAGCTTGAACTGACGGATCAGACCTGGCACATTCTGATGGTATTGCTGGTGGCTCAGCTTTGCCTGTTGGAAGATGTCTGGGAGGCGTGCTTGTTCTGCTGGGGTGGCAAGGGAGTCTGCCTGACGATTCCCTTCTGCGATCTCACCTGGCAAATCGGTGTGTGACCTCACATGCATCACATAGAACGGATGTTCTCTATGAGAAATCAGATAGATTAGTTTTGACAGCAACCTGAAAAGCTGCTCATTGTCAACCTCTTTGAGCACTGCCTGCTCCGCCCTGGACACTACTCCCGCTACATAAGCTGAGTCTGTTACCAAGTTGATTGGCTCTGAGAACTTCTCAAAAGCTCTTACCACTGCAGCCAGTTCAGCTACCTGAGGCGAACCCTCCACAAACTCAACATCAGCTTCCCAATGCTGAGTCTGAGGATTTCTCCAAGTCATCACCGACTTGTGGGAAGCCCCAGAAGCGTCTGTGAACACTGTGAGAGCTTTGAGTGGTCTCCGACTCCTTTTCTCACGAGGAATGAGGTGGAATTCCTCATTGAACAGCTTGTGAGACGGGGCATGGACTGATATTTGTCCACTGTAGCTGTCCAGAGACAACTGGAGACTGGCATTGCTCTGGAGCAAGTGCTCGAACATCTCCTTTGTCAGCCTCTCAGGAGAGTTCCTTCCCTCCTCAGAGAGTTTGACTGGAAGGTGAATACATGTAAAGTCACAACCTGCCAGCTCATACAGTCTCATCCTTGCCTTACGAATCAGCTGAGCTATGAGTTCTTGTGGCTTTGTGATGGTTTTGGATCTTTGGTGGGAGAGGAAGACCCACTCTATGATTAAGAGCGAATCTCTCTGCCCCTCGATCCACTGGAATATCAAACCGTGTAAGTGTGGTAGTTTTCCCAGAATTATGAATTTGAAAGGCAGTTCAGGCTTGTAGCGATGAGCCTGCCTCTCTGCTAGAGCTTTCTGTACCTTTTCGATTGCAGTTTTTGCCTCTGGGGTCAGTTCCCTGGGAGAAATCAGCTCTCTCTCCCCCTTCAATAAATTGAAAAGGGGCTCTAGGTCCTCATTAGTGAGGCCTAGCCAGGGCCTAACCCAATTCAAAGACCCACACAAGGAATGGAGATCTGCTAAGGTCTTTGGGTTACAATTAATGTCCAATTTCTGAGGAACAATGGTCCTTGCAGTGATTTCCAGGCCCAGGTACTTCCAAGGTGGCATCCTTTGGACTTTATCCTCCTGCAATTGAAATCCAGCAGAGGTTAAAACCTTAACCACTAGGTCAAGCGTGTGTTGGAGTATAGAGTCATCGGGGGCACACACAAGCAAGTCATCTACATAATGTAGGATGATAGCTTCCTTTCTCTGAGCACGCACTGGGGACAGCAATGAGGCCACATACCACTGGCATATGAAAGGACTACACTTCATCCCTTGAGGGAGCACCTTCCAGTGGTAGCGCTTCATTGGGGCTTCTCTGTTGATGGTAGGAACAGAGAAGGCAAACCGTGGAGCATCTGCTGGGTGTAAAGGGATTTGAAAGAAACAGTCCTTAATATCTAAAACTGCCAATTTCCAATTTTGAGGGAGCATCGTTGGAGAGGGCATCCCTGGTTGAAGTGATCCCATGTCTGCTATAATTTTGTTTATTTCCCGGAGATCATGTAACAATCTCCATTTGTCCTTCCCTGGTTTCTTAATTACAAATACCGGGGAATTCCAAGGACTTGTAGTTTCTTCTATGTGTCCTTTTGCCAATTGTTCTGCTACAAGCTCCTCCAGCGCCTTAAGTTTTTCTTTACTCATCGACCACTGAGCTGTCCAGATTGGAGAATCATCTAACCATGTCAATTTGTGGGCAGGGCGCTCCTCAGTGGCCGCCTTTAAAAATCCTGAGGACTTTTGGGGATCACCATTTTCATTCCCCACTGGGACATGGTATCTCTTCCCCACAGGGGGCACTTATAGTCTGTAACAAATGGACGGACACTAGCTATTTTTCCATCCGGCCCCTCAATTTGCACGATGCTTTTTGATATTTTTGCCAATTTGATTCCTCCTATACCTTGGATTTTGCCTGCCACGGGTTGCAATTCCCATTGTGACGGCCACATCCTTTCGGGTATGATCGTCACATCTGCCCCTGTGTCCAGCACCCCCTCCACATGGAGATGGTCTGAACCATGGGTCAGATTGCATGCCACAGAGGGTTTTTCCTCACCCACCACCTCTGCCCAATAGACTTCAGGTGATTTTCCTTCTGCTGTGATTTCCTTTGGAACAGGGATGGCCTGGGCGAGGATTTGCCCCTCGTTCAGGTAATAAGGTGGTTGTGAGCAGCGTGCTAAGAGAACGAAACCTGAGACATTTTCCTTCTTGGATAATGGAAGTAATTCCATCTCCAAGGGTGTGTGTGCTGTGTCCCCCATAACTAAATACTCACAGCGCAGTTCCAAATGCAACAGCGTCAGGTCCAGTGAAGTGCTAGACAGATCCACTGTAATTGCTGTCCACTCTGTTGACATAAAACAAACACCTTTAGTGGTCTTAAGATTGAGACGACCAAAAGGCGTCCAACCCTTGCTAATTGAATATTTAACATTTATGCTATCATTAACCCCCACACCATTTGTCCCGTCCTCCCCCTTAGTTTTAAAGAGAGAGGTTTTTTCCCGTGTGGAACCCGCAGTATTTATATCTTTGCGCGTTATGGTATTTATGGCGGGTACGCGCTGTACACCTAGTTTTTTTGTTTGTTGGTCTTCTTCTGTTTCTGGCTGTGTGGGCAGTCCCTTGCATAGTGTCCAGTTTTCTTGCACTGGAAGCAGGTGATGTGCTGCAGCTGCTGTGGTGGTACCGGTTGCTTCCTTGGTCCTGGTGTCATAGCTGCTGCAGATCGTGAGTGTGCTGGTCCTGGATGTCTCTCTGGTGCACTGAACAGTTCTGCTTTTCTGGTGCAGGCTTCTATCATCTGTGCTAAGCTAGGTGGTGGGTCGAGGGGAAGACTAAGTATGACCCTGCGACATGATTCATTAGCGTTTTTCTGAGCCATCTCCTTTAGTAGCTCTGCCTGCACCTTTGGGTCCGAGACTTGTCTCTCCACCTGTGCACGGAGGCGATCCAGAAACTGCAAGAAACTTTCTGAAGGAAACTGTTTAATATTAACATAACTACCTGTAACTTCAGCAGTAGGTAATTGATGGAAAGCTTTTTCTGCTGCTAGAGAGATCTTATCCAAAACAAATTTAGTTAATAAACGTGCCTGTTTATCAGGGTTTCCAAATTCTCCCTCACCTAAGAGAAGTTCCAGTGTAATATCATTATTATCCTCATCTTTTGCACTTTCTGGGCTTTGTTGTAGTTCTTGCAAAAGCACTCTTAAAGATCTTTTCCAAATACTTTCCCATAAATCAAATTCAGAAGGGGATAACAAACATCTGAATAAATCCTTGATATCCTTGGGTACCATCTCATTAGAACTAAATGTTGCTCTTAAAAATCCTTTAAACATTTCACTGTGTCTACCAAATTCTCTTTGAACCTTACAAATTTCCTTTTTATCTTGGTATGTCAGTGGCTGATATGTTCTCCTGCCATTTCTCCTACCCATATAAATGACAGGAGCCACAGACGGAATCTGAGTTTCCAGATCTAGGGTTTTTGGGATAGGCACTACCCCTCCCCCTGCTCTGGGCTGTGTTATCTGTGTATTCTGTCCCTTTGCAGAGACAGCGTCCTGAGGAATGGGCAGAGCCGAGGGCCTTATCTCAGAGGGAGGTCTTGTAAAACCTGTAAAACCAGTATTCCCACACCCACCCCCACCCCCATCTGTGCTAGCCTGATAGCTTTGGGGAAAGTATTGCGAAACTTGAATAGAGTGAGAATTGCCCTGAATACCCAGGGGCCAGGATGAGTTTAGAGGTGGATTTGAGGGTGGTAGCAGGGGATAAGGAGTATTATGGGAAGAAGAACAATTGAATGCCATGTGGCTGGAGCCATGTTTCAGCAGGAGACACGTGGCTGTTAGCCTGAGTTAGAGAGACAGAGGAGTCAGATTTCTTAGGTGAAGAGGGGATAACACATGCAGAGGGACAGATACAAGAACTGGTTGTCTCTGAAGCAGTTTGCTGTGGCTGGCTGTTATTTTCTGTTTGAAGTAAAAGTTTTCTAATTTGCAAAAATATTGGGATGAACATTAAGGCTTTTTTATCTCCATTTTCGACTTTTAAAGTTAATAAATCTCCAATTTCATTCCAAAATAAAACTGAATTCATATCTTCCAAATTAAGATCAGATCTTTCCATAGACAGCCACTTAGCAAAGCGTTCTAGTTTTCTGTTAGTAATATACACATTTGCAATCTTTAAAAGTTCTCTAATTTGTGAAGCCACGCTCTTTTTCAAATTAGAATGCTGGGAGCCCATATTTCCACAGCAAGTTACTCTAATATCTCACTACAAAGCACAGTTAAAACACAGCAAGAGAAGGTTTGTTAGCTGCCGGCAAAGCTGGCACCTCCCCCCACAGAGAATCACAGGCTGCAGCAAAAACGGCGCCTCTCTTTGAAATCAGCTGTCTGGCGTGATACTGTACACACGGCAGAAACTGTTTCAAGGCGGCCTTGCTACCCCCACCAGTGTCTCCGGCTGCATACAGCTCCAAACCCCCAGGGAGGACGCTGTGCAGCCCAGCTCCCGGCACCTCGATGTTACAGAGAAAGCACCTCAAAATCCCCCTCCCCACGGAGGAAAATTTATACTTACCAATCTGTGCGAAGTACCAAGGAGCTGAAAAACTGTACTTTGTAATCTGTTCCGAAATCTGCTCACCCTTGGGCTGGATGAGTTGTAGATTCCCCCCCTGTAAGCTAGACCTGCTAGAAAGCAAGTTTCACCCACAGGGTAGTTGACTTCCCGTTGGCTTCCTAACCCTTTAAGGGTCACAGCCTCTCACGTGGGTTTTAATTAAAAAAGGTCCACGGGCCAGGCGCCAGATGAAACAGCACTCTGGGGGCCTGGCCCTGTACCTCAAATATCCTGCAGAGCTGGCCTGGGATGCTGTTTCATGTAGAACAGAAGAGATATTAGAGGCTCTTATCCCAGGGTTGGTATTCTGTTTTATTCTTAGGCTTCCATGTGGGCAGAGCGGGAGAGGAGGATAAAGAGGAAGTTCCAATGGAGGGCTCAGGTTTTTAAGGGTCAGGAAAGGGGAGGGGTCAGTCTCGGCTTCTTGCCAATCCCATCGCAGGGGTCAGTCCATTGGTCTTGCAGGGGTTACAGGGTTAAAGGGACATACCATTCTTAAAGCAGCAGGGTACTGGGTTACAACACTAAACTTTGCCTGATAGACCCAATGTTCTGAAAATTCCTTGCATTTTGAATTCCTACACCTAGGTTGCTGTTAGAGCAGAACACTGTAGGCACTGATGACAGGTGGGGACAAACAAGGGGAAGGTGTCTCTGATGTTCAGCAAACCTGGATGTGTTTCAGCAATGCAAAGGGCCAAGGCCTGAGCCCCAGACCCTGCCAAGGCACATCCTGTCCCTCCCTCATTGCTCAGGGCTCTTCCCGGGCACTGGGCTCTGGGGATGTGCAATGCCAAGGGCAGCACCATGGGGCGGCCCCTGCCAGGCTGCTGAGCAGGGACAAGGAGGCAATGAGGCCCCAGCACAGCAAGGCTCACTTGTCCTTTCCTGCTGGCCTCAGGCCCAGGGCCAGCAGCCATGGTCAAAGTGCTGCAGGAGTTGGCTCTGGCAGGGCCTTTCAGCTGCTGCCCATCCCTGTGCCCTGTGCAGCCCAGGCTGTCCTACGGTGTCCCTGCCCTGCCCCTCTGTCCCTGCAGGCTGTCATCATCCCCCGGCTGCCCCACCTGGCTGGCCCCTTCCTTTGCTGACAGCTCTGCGTCCTGCCTGCCTCTGCCTGGCCACACAAAGTCTAGGTCTGCTCCAGACTCCTTCTCTGGAATGTGCTGCACCACAGCCTGCCCTGGCAGGGAAATTCCCTTTTCCTTTTGTCCAATCTGGTACTCCCCAACTGGCCTTGGCATTAATTGTTTCTTTCTCTGGCTGTTGTCTACCATGTCAAAAGGATCCACCATCTCTGAAACCACTCTTCATTCCCTCTCAGGGCTCTCCTCTCCTGTCCTCAGTCTCCACTTCACTGAGCATGGAGCTCCTTTGTCCCTATAGAGTGGTCATGTGCTTGAGGCCTCCAAACCCAACTTGGGAGATGTCTGGGCCCTCTCCAAGTTTTTGGCAAATGGAAACATCCAGCTTCTAGTCCAAGAAAGTCACCAGAGGAACAAGGCCAGTCAGACCTCTCTGTTCTGACTACTTTTGTCTGGGTGCAATCCTTGACTAGATAGAATTTGGGTAGCTAAATCCCAGTTTTGGCTATGGCCCCAAGTCGAGAAGGTCAGTGCTTTTCCTCAGGAAGGAAGGAACAGAGCCCCAGTGTTTGATGGTAGAGGAGATACAGCTAGCAAGATGCCAAGGCCAGGCAGAGCTGTCTGTTCTGGCCGATTTTGTATGGGTTAACCCCTGTATATAGGGAACTTTATAAAGGGAGTACCAATTTCAGCCATGGGCACCTGGAAAGACCAATAGTTCTTTTTCATAGGAAGGAAAGCACAGAGCCCCAGTCCTCCAGGGTTTTATGAGAAGCAGTCTTCAACATGCCAGGATCAGTCAGACCTGTCAGGTCCCCAGACCCCAGGAGGCCCAGCCAGACATGTTCCATGTTGCTTTGGTTCCACGAGGCCCCAGATTTCCAGAATGGTCTCTTAGATCCATGGTACTCTGCAGTGTCACAATGGTCTTCATGGTTCCATGGGGTCCTACAGTGTCACCATGATCTCCACAGGAAGGATACCACGGAGCCCCAGTGTTTAAGGACTTTGGTGAACTGAAGCCTCCAGTAGCCAAGGCCAGACAGAGCTGTCTGTCCTGGCAGCTTTGTCTGGGAACAACACTTTGATTTTCAAAATTTTGAATGTTGAATCCTAATTTCCTCCCTTCTTGCCTGGAGGAAAGGCCATTTATTTTCCTTAGAATGGAAAGCATGCAGCCCCAGTGTTTGGAAGGCAGGTGACAGCCGATCCTCAGGAGGCCAAGGCCAGACAGACCTGTCTGTAATGGCAGCTTTTGTGCAGGAGCAATCTTTGCATCTAGGACCTTTGGAGGTAGAATTCTAATTTCGGCCATGGGTACCTGGAGAAGAAGGATGGTTCCTTTCCATAGGAAGGAAAGCATAGAGCCCCAGTGCTTAAGGCGCAGATGAGCAGTAGCCACCAGAGGCCAAAGACCAGCCAGATCCATCTCTCCTGGTAGCTTTTGTCCAGGACCAATCCTTTGTTACATAGAAATTTGGAGGCAGAATGCCAGATTCAGGCATGAGCACCTGGAGAAGCATGGTTCTTTCCTATAGGAAGGAAACCATGGAACCTGAATATCTCAGGGCAGGTTAGAGGTGGCCACCAGAGGCCAAGGCCAAGCAAAGCAGTCTGTCCTGATATCTTTTGTTTGGGAGAAACTTTTGTGGATAGGAATTTTGGGAGGAAAAGGTCCGAATTAGGCCATGGGTACCTTTGCAGGAGGGATGGTTCTTTTTCATAGGAAGGAAAGCACTGGGTCCTAGCATTTGAAGGCAGGTGAGAGACAGACCTCAGGAAGACAAGGACAGCCAGACTTGTTGGAAATGGCAGCTTTGTCTGGGAACAATTCCTGGATACAGAGAATTTTGGAGGGGGAGTCCCGTTTTGGCCATGGATATTTGAATGGGAAGGACAGTTCTTTTCCTTTTGAAGGAAAGCCCAGATCCCCGGAGTTTAAGAGGCACATGAGAAGAGATGCTCAAGAGGCCCAGGGCAGTTGGACCTGTCAGGTCAAGCCAACCAGACCTGTTACCTGTTCCCTTGGATCCATGGGGCCCTGCAGTGTCACATTGGTAGTATCGTATTGGATCGTTGGTTCTATGAGGCCCAGCTGTGTCACACTGGCCTTTTGTTTCCATGGGGCCCCACAGTGTCACAATGGTCCCTTGTTTCCATGAGCCCTTGCAGTGTCTCAGGACTCTCCTTGGTGTTGCAGTATCACAATGGACCCTTGGTTCCATGGGAATTCACAATGGCAGAAGGGTCTCCTTGGCTCCATGAGGCCCTGCAGAGCCCCTTGATTCAACGAGGCTTCAAAGTGTCATCAAGGCCTCCAGGATTCCATGAGGCCCCACAGTGTCACAATGGACCTTTGGTTCAATGGGGTCCAGCACTGTCACATGAATTCTTATTTCCATGGGGCCCTGTAGTGTCACAATGGACTTCTTGGTTCCATGGGGCCACACAGTGTCCCAGTGGCCCCCTTGTTCAGTGACGGCTGTAATGACTTAAGATTTTAGCCTCTATAAATTTCAAATCCTTTACTGCATTAGGGCATAACTCTGAACACCATATAAAGCGTTAGCTAACTGTCTTCACAATTTGGTCGGACAAAACAATTCCTCGTAAACTGAAAAACTTGTCACCACCGTCTGTCTTGGGTGTAGCCTCTGGGAGGCTTTGGACTGCCAAGTGTGTTGCTTATATTAAGTCACTACATATTACAATTTACCCATTTCCAGTAAACCCACCCCAAGTTCCCAGATTCACTCCTTATTTTCTCTGTCACTGCATCCTTAAGTCAGATGTCTTCCTCTTCTGTTACAACCATGCTTACTGGAAAGCAGCCCATAAATGCCTTGTTCTGGTGCTAGAAGTACACAGACCAGGTAAAAAATTGAATTAAACATTTTGGTGTCAAGGTATAGACTTTGTGTGGCCAGGCAGAGGCAGGCAGGACGCAGAGCTGTCAGCAAAGGAAGGGGCCAGCCAGGTGGGGCAGCTGGGGGATGACGACAGCCTGCAGGGACAGAGGCGCAGGGCAGGGACACCGTAGGACAGCCTGGGCTGCACAGGGCACAGGGATGGGCAGCAGCTGAAAGGCCCTGCCAGAGCCAACTCCTGCAGCACTTTGGCCATGGCTGCTGGCCCTGGGCCTGAGGCCAGCAGGAAAGGACAAGTGAGCCTTGCTGTGCTGGGGCCTCATTGCCTCCTTGTCCCTGCTCAGCAGCCTGGCAGGGGCCGCCCCATGGTGCTGCCCTTGGCATTGCACATCCCCAGAGCCCAGTGCCCTGGGAAGAGCCCTGAGCAATGAGGGAGGGACAGGATGTGCCTTGCCAGGGGTTGGGGCTCAGGCCTTGGCCCTTTGCATTGCTGAAACACATCCAGGTTTGCTCAGCATCGGAGATACCTTTCCCTTCTTTGTCCCCTCCTGTCATCTCTGCCTCCAGTGTTCGGCTCTAACTGGAACTTGGGGACACATTCTCAGTTGTGTTCCTCAATGGGACCCATTAAAAGTTCAAGAAACTTAAGAGTTTCAATTTAACTTTAAGTTCTTGAGAAGTTTTTTGAGCACACTCTTGGGGACTGAATCTGATGCAAACAGCACCAAAGCCCTGAGAGGGTCATTAAAGTCCTTGTGCTGTGTCTGTGCTGCTGAGCTGGGCCTGGCTCCTGGCACAGAGGGCCATCCTGGTAACCAAGAAGAGCATAAAAAACACATTTCTCTTGATGAACAGTTCTTCTCCCAGCTCAGCCGAGCTAGGACGCTGCCTGCAGCCAGCCCAGGCACAGCACAGAGACACAGAGAGCTTCAATCAGTCAGGGTTGGGAAGATACTCGGAAGTGACTGAGGCAGAATCACTCCCAGCCCTTGACACAGGAAGCCTCTGGCTGCAGGACAATGCAGCTGCAGCTCCTGCAGTGATCTCCTAAAGCTGGAACATCCCAATGCCTATAGACTCTGTGAGTACATTCTCTAATTCTCTCTTGTGCAGAGCAGCCAGGGGTGCCCAGGGCTGTCCTGCAGAGCAGGGTCCTGCAGCCCAGGGTGCTGTGCTGGGGCAGGGACTCTGCTGCCTGCCAGGGACAGCTCTCAGCCAGCCCTGGGAGCTGCTCACAGCACTGGGGAACAAGGTCTGGGTGGAAGGGGACAGCTGGTAAGGCTTGGAAGTGTTCTTGTTTGGTGAGGACGCTGCATTGTTCAGGGTTGCATGACATTTAACTCCAGAGCATTTCCAAGTAGATTTTACAGGGAGCACAGCGAGACAGGAGTTAAATACAAGGAAAAATTCTGCTATTTTAATCTACTGCTTTGGGTTGCCTGCATGGGAAATTGCACACAGATATTCATCTCTCAGTTCAGGTCAAGAAAAATAAATAAAAAAATCTCTCATATCTCAATAAACCATGCATTGCTAGAAATCAGATCAGGGCCCCTCACAGGAAGCATCAGTGTTGTTTTTCCAGCCTCCTCAGGGTTGCTCTGAGGTTGCCATCGCTGCAGAGGCAGAGCTGGCCCTGGGCAGTGCCCTGTGCTGGGAGGGGTCTGCAGGGCAGGGCTGAGCCCCCAGGGCTGGGTTGGGCTCTGGCAGCACTGGCAGGGCCCAGCCCTGGGACAGGGAAGCAGCTGCTGGCAGGGACAGCTCCAGGCAGCAGAGCCTGGGCAGGCAGTGGGGGGAAAGTGCCACCAAGATGGACTGGGATATTTCAAGTCCTCTCCAAACCAAACTATTCCATTATTACTTTTCTTACAGATCCCCATGCCAAGACACAGCAAATGTCCAACAGCAGCTCCATCAGCCACTTCCTCCTGCTGGCACTGGCAGACACGCGGCAGCTGCAGCTCCTGCACTTCTGCCTCTTCCTGGCCATCTCCCTGGCTGCCCTCCTGGGCAACGGCCTCATCATCAGTGCCGTAGCCTGCGGCCACCACCTGCACACCCCCATGTTCTTCTTCCTGCTCAACCTGGCCCTCACTGACCTGGGCTGCATCTGCACCACTGTCCCCAAAGCCATGCACAATTCCCTCTGGGACACCAGGAACATCTCCTACTCAGGATGTGCTGCACAGGCCTTTTTCTTTCTGTTCTTCATTGGAACAGAGTATTTCCTCCTGACCAGTCATGTGCTACGACCGCTACGTGTCCATCTGCAAACCCCTGCACTACGGGACCCTCCTGGGCAGCAGAGCTTGTGCCCACATGGCAGCAGCTGCCTGGGCCAGTGCCTTTCTCAATGCTCTGCTGCACACAGCCAATACATTTTCCCTGCCCCTGTGCCAGGGCAATGCCCTGGGCCAGTTCTTCTGTGAAATCCCACAGATCCTCAACTCTTCCTGCTCCAAATCCTACCTCAGGGAACTTGGGCTGATTGGAATTAGTGTCTATTTAGGACTTGGCTGTTTTGTGTTCATTGTTTTCTCCTATGTGCAGATCTTCAGAGCTGTGCTGAGGATCCCCTCTGAGCATGGACGGCACAAAGCCTTTTCCACCTGCCTCCCTCACCTGGCCGTGGTCTCCCTGTTTGTCAGCACTGCAGTGTTTGCCTACCTGAAGCCCCCCTCCATCTCTTCCCCATCACTGGATCTGTCCCTGTCAGTTCTGTACTCAGTGGTGCCTCCAGCTCTGAACCCCCTCATCTACAGCCTGAGGAACCAGGAAGCTCAAGAATGCAGTGTGGAGAATGGTCACTCTATGGTATCAGAAACATTAAACTGCTTGCCAGGTTCTGCAAATCATCTTAAGAAAAGTAATCTTTATTGTCAGTGTTGGTTTAGTTGATGGTTTGTTCTTTATTCTCCTTTGTTTTAGTTTTAATATTTTCAAGAAAGAAATTTCATTCCCTTTGCCATATCACATTTTGTGTTTTTGCACCTTCACTGTGATCCAAAGACTGTGTCAATGAAGAACTGTGCTCTCAATCACTTAAAAAAGAATAAACCATCTCCCAGCAAAGTTTTCTCCAGAGATTGCCCCTTTTGTTCCCTTCTCTGGAGCTGCAGCAGCAATGTCTGTGTGCAGAGCTGGGGCAGATCAGTGCTGGCACAGCAGCTGTGCCCAGCAGCAGCAGCACTTGGTGTTGCCAGTGCTGCTCCCGTGCCACTGCCCCGCTGCCCTCCTGCCCCTCGTGTTGCTGCAGGGCCTGAGTGCTCTCGGGGCCGGGCACAGCCCTGGGGGTGGCAGTGCCGGGGCTGCAGCAGGGACAGGCCATGGGCACTGCTGGGGCAGCGCTGACGCCTCAGGGCAGGGCCTGGGGGCTCGAGGCTCCTTGCCCAGGCTCTCTCCAGAACACTTGGCCAGGCCAATGCTGAGCAGAGAAAACCCCCAGGGTGAGCAGCCCCAGGCTGGCCGTGGGCAGGCTGGGGGCAAACAGCATGGCTGGTGCTCTGCAAGGTCCCTGCAAGGGGGAGACCCTGGGAAGGAGCAGCAGAGCAGGGGCTGATCCATCCCCACTGCGCTGGACACCCCAGGGCAGCGTCCCAGAGCGTCCTCATGCACCTGCCAACAACATCCCCCCTCTGCAGCCCTGGCCTCTCCCCCAGCTCACAGAGGTGCCGCATCCTTGCAGGCACAGACACGGCAGCACTGGCTCAGGAGCCCCTGTTTGCATTGCCCAGAGCAGGCGTCAGCACCCCCATGGTGCTGCTGTGGGGAGATGGAGCTGAGTGAGCACAAATGCCATCAGCCCCTGGGGCCAGCAAGGGCTGGGGGATGGGAGGGAAACCACTCAGGTTTGTTGTGGCCTCTGAAGTCAGCCAGAAAGTTTGTTCCCATGAGCTGTGAGTTTCCTGTCCCACTGCAGACATTGTTGCTCAGAGCAGGGCTGCCTGAAAGCCACCCCCAAACTGTTGCCTGACCATTTCATTTGCTTAACTTCGCTTTCTTTACTCTTCCCTGGTCCAGATTTCTTCCTCTTGTTTATCCCTGTCCCTGCCCTGCAAACAGCCCATCCCTGTTTGGCCTTTCCTCTCTGGCCCCACTCCCAATTTCAGTTCCTGAGTTGGCACCATGGGAACGTCCCTTGGGGAGCAGGATCATCCTACAAGTGCTTCAGGAATTGTCTGCAGGGTCCTGCAGTGCCTCGTGCTGCTCCCTTGCCAGAGGCACCAGCAGGCCAGGGGGGCACATCTGGGCTGGTGTGTCTGGGTGTGGGACTCCCTGTTCTGGGCAATGAGGAGGGGCTGGAGAGGCTCTGCAGGACTGACAGGATGGGCTTTGGGGCCTGTGTGGAGAAACTGAGGGACCTGGGCTGCTGGACCTTCTGAAGAGGAGGCCCAGGGCTCATTCTGCAACTGCTCCAAGGGTGGTTTCAGAGAAACACAGAATCAGCAGAGCTGGAAAAGACCTTGGAGATCATCATGTCCAACCTGTGCCCTGACACCACCTTGTTTTCCCTGAGCCTGCTCTTCTCCAGGATAAACAACCCCAGCTCCCTCAGTCACTCCTCACAGGACTTCTGTTCCAGACCCCTCACCAGCCTTGTTACCCTTCTCTAGACACGTTCCTGCTCCTCCACATCCCTCCTAAATTAGCGGGTCCAGAACTGGACAAAGCACTCGAGGTGCTGCTGAACCAGTGCCGAGTACAGAGGAAGAATCACTGCCCTGATCTTGCTGGCCACACCATTCCTGATCCAGGCCAGGAGCTATTGGCCTTCTTGGCCACCTGGGCACACTGCTGGCTCATGTCCAGCCTGCTGTGCATCAGTGCCCCCAGCTCCATTTCTGTCTGGTCACTGTCCAAGCCACTCTGTCCCCAGCCTGTAGCACTGCAGGATTTGTTGTTTACTCAGAGTAAGACCCAGCACCTGGTCATCTCAAACCTCACCTTGTTGGATTTGGGCCTTGGATCCAGCCTGTCCAGGTCCCGGTGCAGGGCCCTACTACCCTCCAGCAGATCCACACTCAAAGCCACCTTGCTGTCACCACCGCTCCATGAGGCCCTGGAGTGTCACAATGGCCTGCGTCATTCCATGAGGCCTCCCAGTGTCACAATGGGCCTTTGGTTCCATTGAACTCCTTGGTGTCACAAAGTCCCTTGGCTCTTTGGGCCCCAGAGTGTCTCAACTGGTCATTGGTTCCATGAGGTCTCACAGTGCAGCAGTGCTCTCCTTGGTTCCACAGTGTCACCACGGCCTCTTGGTCCCAAGGGGCACCACGGTCTCAAATGTTTCCTTCATTCCAGGAGTCCCTGAGGAGCAACACTGGCCCCTTGGTTCCATGGGGCCCTGCAGTATCACAATGACCCCATCATTAAACAAGGTCCTGCTCTGTCACAATGCTCTGCATGGTCCCACAAGGCCCTGCAGTGTCACAGTGACCTCTTGGTTCCATGAGGCCTCTGAGTGCCACCATGAATTCCTTGGTGCTGCAGTGTCACAATGGAGCCCTGGCTCCACAAGATCCTGCAGTGTCACAATGGACCCTTGGTTCCATGGAGCACCACAGTGTCACAATTTTCCCCTTAGTTCCAAGAGTCCTTGCAATGGAACAATGGCTCCTTGATTCCACTGGGCCCCAGGCTCTCACAAGGCTCTCCTTGGTTCCACAGTGGCACAATGGCCCCTTGGTTCCACAAGGCCCTGCAGTGTCACAGTGGCCTCTGTGGTTCCATGAGGACCCAGAGTGTCACAATGGACTCCCTGCTTCCATGTAGCCCCACAGTGTCATAATGTTCTTCGTAAACTGGGAGCCCAGAACTGGACACAGCACTCAAGGTGCTGCCCAACCAGTGCCGGCAACAGGGGAAGAATCACTACCCTGGTCCTGCTGGCCACACCATTCCTGATCCATGGGAGTCCCAGGGGTTGGATAAGGAAAATGGTGGGGAAGGAGTGGGGACAAAGTGTTACTGATTGTCAGCCAAGAAGGGTCTTGATTTTCATGTCTATTCAGACTGCATTAGAAGGTGCTAGGGGGTCAGTATTAATTGTACATTGCTGATATCAATCTATAAACTGGAAAAGAAAACTTAACCAGAGAAAAAGTTTTCTCTGCATTGTTTTCAATATAAAATAGTCACTTTAGATAGACTTCTGAATTGTGTCCAATTAACCACAGAAGAATTGAAAATTTAAATTATTCTCAGAGGCTTTTTTTGTTCTGGTGTTTGATCAAATATTTATGGGCCTTTCTCACTGAATTCTTGATCTGAAGAGCTCAAGAAAAAAGAGGCCTCTGGAGTCATGAAATTCATCAGTATCCACCAAGTGGCTGAGGATTCATCCTCATCAGAGCAGGAATGAACAGAGATAGGCACAGCTGACCCACTGACCACCACCTGACTGGACACACCCACTGACCACACTCACTAAGCTCAGCCACTGACCACACCCCAATGCCCACAATAAACTGACCACACATAATGTCCACACCCACTGGTCACTCCAATGACAACCAGCACTGACCACACCGTATTCACCACTCTGATGACCACACCCATCATCCACACATACTGTCCACAGCCACTGACAAAACCTCAATGACCAATCCTATCACCACCCCCACTGACCACACCCACTTCCCACTCAACTAACTGCAATCACTGACCAGACCCTCTGACCACAGCCAGTGACCACACTCACAGACCACCTCCACTGACCACCCCTAATTACTGCGTCCCACTGACCACATCCAATGACCACACCCCAATGACTAGCCAACTGACCACACTCACTGACTGCACTCACTGCCCACTGACCATAACTTGACTTACCTCATGCCACTGACCGCACCAATGACCACACCCACTGACCTCATTGACTGACCACATGCCACTGACCACCCTCAGTAACTGCAACAAATAGTCATACCCCACTGACCACAACCTCTGACCACACCCCAATTAAAACCCAAGTGACCATATCCACTGACCACTCCCAGTGACCGCTTCCCACTGACTACAACCAGTGACCACACCCCCACTGACCACCCAAACTGACCACATCCACTGAACACACTCACTGATCACTTCCCACCAACCTCTCCCACTGACCACACCCAATGACCTCTCTGAACTGACCATACCCACTGACTACCGCCACTGACCACACCCACCAACCACACCCACTGATCACACCCACTGACAACACCTCAATGACCAGCCAAGTGACCATGCACCCACTGATCACGCCCCACTGAATTCCCCCACCGATCACACCCACAGGCCACATCCACTGACCACACCAAAAACCACATTCCTTGACAACCCAAATGACCACCCCCACCTGACTACTCAACTGACCACATTCACAGACCACACCCGCTGACTGCAGCCAGTGACCGCACCCACTGACCAGACTCACAGATCACCTCTGCTGACCACACCCCAATGACCACAGCCCACTGCCCACACCCACTGACCACACCCAGTAATGGCACCAACTGGCCATACCCCACTGACCACAACCAATTAAAACCCAACTGACTACAACCAATGACTCTAGCCACTCACCACATCCCCACTGACCACCTGCATTGACCACTTCCCAATGATCTCTCTGACTTACCACATCCACTGACCATAATCCACTGACTTCACCCAACTGAACAAACTGACTAACCACCCAACTGACCATACCCTGACTGACCATGCACTGCTGACCACACCCACTGACTGCACCCACTGACCGCACCAACCGACCACTCCCAATGACCCCCAGTTGACTGTACTGCCACTAATCACACCCACTGACCACACTCCAATGATGACCTAACTGACCACATCCACTGACTAGAACCACTAACTACAACCCCACAGACCACACCCACCGACCACATCCACTGACCATAAACCCACTGACCACACCAACTGACCATACCCCCACTGAACATCCCCACTGACTACACCCACAGACCACACCCACTGACCATACCAATGACCACACTCACTGACCACCCAACAGACAACCCAACAGACCATCCCCAACCAACTAGCCAACTGACCATAGTTACTGACCACACCCACTGATTTCACCCAGTGACCAAACCCAATTGAACAACCCAATGATCACCCCCACTGACCACACCCAATGACCACACCCCCTAACCACCTTAGTGACCACTCCCACCTGACTACCAGTAAGGGTCGGTCCAAATATTGCCCGATTCTGCCTCACAATCATTGTCAGAGACTTAGACCCTGAGACCCCTACCACGTGCTCTGGGCAGGAGCCACCGAGTCTGGCCAAGGTGGATGCTTGCCAATGGACTGAGTTCGGGTGTGTGCTGTACTGTCATGGTACACTACGCTCAGGCAGGTGCAGGCTGAACTGTACTTTCTGCACCTGAGCAATAGGCCTTACACACAATAGTCCATAAATCTTCCCACCTTTTGGCCAGCGGCCCTTCGCTTTGGAAAATGACTATAAAATTATTACTCTCAGAAGAGACCTTTGAGACTTCTTTCTCCCCACGGATGGAAGACATCGATGGATGTCCCATCTGTTGGTAGCTATTCCCCCTATTTCTCTCTTTCTCTCTCTGTCTCTGTCTCTCTGTGTCTCTCTCTCTCTCTCTACTTCATCATCTTTATCTCTCTCCTTCTCACCATTACCCCAAAACTGAGTTTTTTGCCCTCAATAAACTGCTTTGAGGCTTGCTGCTGAACAAAACCTTAGTCTCTCGCTGTTGTCTTTTGCACCCTGTGGTCGAATGAACCATCACGACCCCCGCTCAGGTTGTGCGGACAGTGACACTACCCAACTGACCACATGCACTGATGACGTCCACTGACCAAACTCACTGACCACCTCCACTGACCACATCCCAATGACCACACCCACTGTGCAGACACCAATTCACACACCCCACTGACCACACCTGCTGACAACACAACTGACCACACCACTGCTCAACACACACTCTGGCCTATACCCATTGCCCAAGACCAGTGACCACACCCCACTGACCGCCCCTACTGACCACACCCCACTGACCACCCCTACTGACCACAACCACTGACAATACCCCACTGACCACACCCACTGCACAGACACTAATGCCCAGACCCCAATGACCACACCCACTGACCACACAACTGACCACTCTGACCCTGACCACAATCACTGAGCACATCACACTGACTGCTCCCACTGACCAAACCAACTGACCACTCCAAATGGCCACAGCCACTGACCTCAACCCACTGACCACATCCACTGACCACACCCAGTGAACGCACTCATTGCCAAGACACCAATGCCCACACCCCAATGACCACACCCACTGCCTACCCAACTGACAATACCCCCACTGACCACACCTCACTGACAAACCCAATGACCACCCACACTGACCACACCCAACTGCCCATGCCTAATGACCACCCACACTGACCATAACCACTGACCACACTACCAACAAACCAACTGACCATACCCCCACTGACCACCCCCATTGATCACACCCACTGACCACACCTTACTGAGTTCTCACACCGACCACACCCACTGCCCACACCAATTTATCACCCCCAGACTGACCATACCCACTGACCACATCCACTGACCACCCCAATGACTACACCCACTGACTGCACCCTCTGACCACACCAACTGACCACATGTCACTGACCATCCCCACTAACACACCAACTGGCCATTCCCCCTCTGACCACAACCACTGACCACACCCCAATTAAAACCCTACTGACTGTAGTCACTGATCACACCCACTGACCACTTCCCAGTTTCTACCAAACTGACCACATTCACTGACCACACTCACAGACCACCTCCACTGACCACACCCACTGACTGCACTCACTGACCATCCCCATCGACCACAATCACAGACCACACACCAAATGACCACACCCACACTCCCACTCCCACTGACCACACCTAAGTGATCATGCCCACTGACCACACTCCACTGTCCATATGCACACACCATTCTGGCTGACCTCACTCAACTGACTCCACCACCTGACTACAGCCCACTCACGATCCAAATGACCTCCACTGATCACACCCACTGAACACATCCACTGACCACACCCCAATGACCACACACTCACTGCTATCACTGACTGACCACCTAACTGACCCCATCCCCAAGGACCACATCCACTGATCACACCCCACTGACTACCCAACTTACCACACTCACTTCCCACACCCACCAACTATATCCACTGACCACACTCACTGACTGCACTCCACTCCCCTCCTTAATGACCACACCTGCTGGCAACACCCAGTAACCATGAAACACTAATCTTAAAGAAATTAGGATTTTAGTTAAAAGTTAAAAGTTAAAAGAAACTGGGCTTGAGATAGTTATCTGAAACTTAAATAATTAATTGCCTGTCAATTTATGTTTGCTTAGCTCTGCTTGCAATGGGAAAGGATGAAACTAGTAGTCCAAAGAACACAAACAATTGCAACCAGAAACTCATTCTTTGCAAAACTGGAGTTACCCCAAAAGCCATTTGTATTGTCATTAATAGAAAAGGTCAGGGCGAGGAAGACTCGCCTTACTTCCTCCTTCTAAGACCCCTCCCCACAAAAACAATCCCAGACATAATTCAAGAAGCCAACCACTCATGCTTAATAGCTATTCAAGCTAATTACCATAGGAAGCAGGGATGGGAGGGGCTGGTATTATGAATATATATTTGTTTAAACCTTTTGTCAATAAATAGACTCTGTGACCACCTGTAATTTTGCAGTGCATATTAGGGGGCTACCCCATGCTGCTGCCCAGCACTGAATAAACATACCCTTTCTAACTTTAAATTTTTAGAGAGTCTTTTGTCCTCACAGTTGAGTATTGGTATTAGACCAATACTCATAGTTTGGCAAATCAGTGATCTTTCAGAGCCCTGGGTACAAGAGACAGTGTGACGTTTCAGGGCCCCATGGATTCAAAGGAACAGGTAACAGGTCTTGTTGGCTTTGGCTGACTGATCCAAATGCCCTTGGCATGTCAAGGGTCTCTTCTCATGTACCCCTGAAACACTGGGGCTTTGGGCTTTCCATAATGTGCCAAAGAAGTGTCCTTCTCCTCTAGGTGCCCATGGCCAAAGTGGGATTCTGCCTCCAAAATTCCACACATTCAGAGATTACAGTAATTTCACGAATACAAGCCGCAGCAATTTGACAAAAATTTTGGTGGAAACCCGGAAGTGCGGCTAATAGTCGGGTGCGGCTAATATATTAATAATTTTCTGACATTTACAACCCCAGACGTGCCAGCCAGAGTGCCGAGCCAAGCACCGGCCAGTAAAAGCCGGCATTTCGCAATTGTTACAGTGTTACCGTGTTTCCCTGGCTCCCTGCAGGCAGCACGGGGGGTGGGGAGAGAGGCGGGAGAGCTCTCTTCCCTCCTCTGCCGCAGCCCAGGGGAGGAGGGGGGGGGGCGCCGCCATTGCCGCGGCCCGGGGAGCCGACGGGGGGGGGGGGGCGCCGCCATTGCCGCGGCCCGGGGAGCCGACGGGGGGGCCGCGCCGCCATTGCCGCGGCTCGGGGAGGACGCGGGGGGGGCCGCGCCGCCATTGCCGCGGCCCGGGGAGCCGACGGGGGGGCCGCGCTGCCATTGCCGCGGCCTGGGGAGCCGACGGGGGGGGGCGCCGCCATTGCCGCGGCTCCGGGAGCCGACGGGAGCCCTGCGCAGCCATTGCCGCGGCCCGGGGAGGATGGGGGAAGTGCGCGCCGCCATTGCCGCGTCTCGGGGAGCCGGCGGGAGCCCCGCGCCGCCATTGCCGCGGCTCGGGGAGGAGGCGGGGTGCTTTGTCCGCGCCCGCCGCTGGCGCCACGGGCGCGGGAAAGCTCCGTCCCCGCCCGCCGCCGCTGCCGTAGGAGCGGGGGAAGCTCCGTCCCTGCCTGCCACCGCGGGGCAGCGCCGACCCGGGGTGACCGAGCCCAGTGGCAGCGGCGGCCGGCCCCGAGCGGCAGCACCAGGCTGGGCCACCTGGCCCCGTCAGCGGCCCCTAGCGGGCCGAGCCTGCACAGCCTTAGCTCAGCCAGTAAACCCCGCCCTCCCGCGGTTCTGTTACTAATTGCACGCGGGTCCTCGCTGCAAACGACAGAGCGGCTTATATTCGGGTGCGGCTTATCTATGGACAAAAACCAAAATATTTGCCAACACCCAGAGATGCGGCTTATACTCAGTGCGGCTTGTATTCGTGAATTTACTGTAATCCTAGACAAAGGCTGCCATTACAAACAGGTCTGGCTGCCCTTGGTTTCCTGAGAGCCACCTCTCACCTGCCTTCAAATACTGGGGCCCTGGGTTGTCCTTGCTGTGGAAAAGAAACATCCTTCCTGCCCAGGCATTCATGACCAAAATTCGTACTTCTCCTCCAAAATTCCCTATATGCAAGGGTTTCTCCCAGATGGAAAAAGTTGCCAGGACACACAGGTCTGGCTGGCCTTGGCCTCTGGTGGTAGCCTCTAATTTGCCCTGAAATACTGGGACTCTGCTTTCCTTCCTATGGGAAAGCACTGGTCTTCTCATCCACGCATTCATGGATAAAATTGGGATTCTGCCCCCAAAATTCTGTATATCTAAGGGTTTCTCTCTGATAAATGCTTGCCAGGACAGATGGGTCTGGTTGGCCTTTGCAAGCAGTGGCTACTGCTCATCTGTCCCTTAAGCACTGGGACTCCATGCCTGCCTTCCTATGGAAAAGAACCATCCTTCGCTCGACATCCTCATGGCCAACATGAGGTTTCTACATTCCATATTCCGTATATCCAAGGATTGCTCCCAGACAAACCTGACAGGACAGACAGGTCAGGCTTGTCTTGGCCTCCCGTGGCTGCCATTCTTCAGCCTCTATAACACTGGGGCTCCAGTGATTTTCTTCCTGTGGAGACTATGGTGACACTGTGTGGCCTTCTGAAAGGAAGGGGGCCATTGTGACACTGCAGGGTACCATGGACCCAAGGGACCATTGTGACACTGTGGGGACCCTGTGAACCAAGGACATCACTGTGGCACTGCTGGGCCCCATGGTCCCAAGGGCCCAGTGTGAAGCAGCAGGGCTTTGTGGAACCAAGAGGCCATTGCTGCATTCCAGGGCCTCGTGCAGCCAAAGGGCCTGCTGTGATCCTGCAGGGCACCGTGGATCCATGGAGACCATTGTGGCATTGCAAGGCCCCATGGAATCATGGAGACCATTGTGACACTGTGGGGCCCATGGAACCAAAGGGCCATTGTGACACTGCAGGGCCTCATGGAAGCAAGGGGCAATTAGGACACTGCAGAAGCAGAGAGAACATTGTGGCCCTGAGGGGCCCCATGGAACCAAATAAACATGGAACAGATCTGCCTGGCTTGGCCTCCCAGAGCCCACCTGAAAGGTCAAGCTGTCTTTGGCGTGCCAAAGGCTGCCTCTCATCAGCCCCTAGAGAACTGGGACTCTGTGATTTCCTTCCTATGGAAAAAAACCTTCCCTCTTTCTAGGTGCCGATGGCTGAAATCGGGACTGACCCTAAAAAATTCTCTGTATTCAAAGGATTATCCCAAACAAAATCTGTCAGGAAAACCTCTGGTGATCACCTCTCATCTGACCCTGAACACTCAGGCTCTGCTCCTTCCTTCCTACCTAAGAAACAGACAACTTTGGCTGACTTTGTTCTTCTGCTGTTAGACTATGAAGAGAATGTTTTCATTTGTAAAAACTGTGGAGAGGGCCCAGAGATCTCGCAAGGTGGGGTTTAGAGGCTGCATGCACATGACAACTGTATAAGAACAAAGGATCTCTGAGCTCAGTGGATTGAAGACTAAGGACAGCAGAGGACATTCCTGCGATGGGTTGAAGGGTGGTTTCAGGGATGGTGGATCCTTTTGACATAGTAGAGAACAGCCAGAGAAGGCAAGAATTAATGCCTAGGGCACCTGCTGGACACAAGAATAAAAGAATTTCTCTCCTACTGCAAGGCTGGATTGCAACACATCCCCCAGCAGCCTAAGGCTTTGTGTGG
>NW_024879492.1:27615-30176 GCF_009819885.2 Catharus ustulatus
ACGGACAGCAGGGTGGTCATGAGGCAGCAGGGTGCCCAGGTTGCAAAGAAGGCCAATGACACCCGGCCTAGATCAGGAATGGTGTGGCCAGCAAGACCAGAGAAGTAATTCTTCCTATACTGTGCCCCGCACTGGTGAGGCTGCGCCTCGAGTGCTGTGTCCAGTTCTGGACCCCCAATTTAGGAAAGACAAGGAGGGACTGGAGTGTGTCCAGGGAAGGGCAACAAGACTAGTGAGGGGTCTGGAACCCAAGTCCTGTGAGGAGTGGCTGAGGGAGATGGGATTGTTTATCCTGGAGAAGAGCAGGATCAGGGGAGACAAGGTGATGTCAGGGCACTGGTTGGACTTGATGATATCCAAGGACTTTTCCAACCTTGCTGATTGCAGGATTCTGAAACCACCCCTGGAGCAGTTGCAGGATGAGCCCTGGGCCTCCTCTTCAGAAGGTCCAGCAGCCCAGGTCCCTCAGCTTCTCCACACAGCCCCAAAGCCCATCCTGTCAGTCCTGCAGAGCCTCTCCAGCCCCTCCTCATTGCCCAGAACAGGGAGCCCCACACCCAGACACAGCCAGCCCAGATGTGCCCCCCTGGCCTGTGGTGCCTCTGGCAAGGGAGCAGCACGAGGCACTGCAGGACCCTGCAGACAATTCCTGAAGCACTTGTAGGATGATCCTGCTCCCCAAGGGACATTTCCCATGGTGCCAGCTCAGGAACTGAAATGGGGAGTGGGGCCAGAGAGGAAAGGGCAAACAAGGATGGGCTGTTTGCAGGGGATGGAACAGGGATGGGCAAGAGGGAGAAATCTGGAGCAGGAAAGAGGAAAGAAAGCAAAAGTGAAGCCAAGGAAATGCTCAGGGTAGACTGGGGGTGGATGCCAGGCAGCCCTGGCTCTGAGCATACAATGTCTGCAGTGGGACAGGAAACTCACAGCTCATGGGAAGAAACTTTCTGGCTGACTTCAGAGGCCATGACAAACCTGAGTGGTTTCCCTCCCATCCCCCAGCCCTTGCTGGCCCCAGGGCTGATGGCATTTGTGCTCACTCAGCTCCATCTCCCCACAGCAGCACCATGGGGGTGCTGACGCCTGCTCTGGGCAATGCAAACAGGGGCTCCTGAGCCAGTGCTGCCGTGTCTGTGCCTGCAAGGATGCGGCACCTCTGTGAGCTGGGGGAGAGGCCAGGGCTGCAGAGGGGGGATGTTGTTGGCAGGTGCATGAGGACGCTCTGGGACGCTGCCCTGGGGTGTCCAGCGCAGTGGGGATGGATCAGCCCCTGCTCTGCTGCTCCTTCCCAGGGTCTCCCCCTTGCAGGGACCTTGCAGAGCACCAGCCATGCTGTTTGCCCCCAGCCTGCCCACGGCCAGCCTGGGGCTGCTCACCCTGGGGGTTTTCTCTGCTCAGCATTGGCCTGGCCAAGTGTTCTGGAGAGAGCCTGGGCAAGGAGCCTCGAGCCCCCAGGCCCTGCCCTGAGGTGTCAGCGCTGCCCCAGCAGTGCCCATGGCCTGTCCCTGCTGCAGCCCCGGCACTGCCACCCCCAGGGCTGTGCCCGGCCCCGAGAGCACTCAGGCCCTGCAGCAACACGAGGGGCAGGAGGGCAGCGGGGCAGTGGCACGGGAGCAGCACTGGCAACACCAAGTGCTGCTGCTGCTGCTGGGCACAGCTGCTGTGCCAGCACTGATCTGCCCCAGCTCTGCACACAGACATTGCTGCTGCATCTCCAGGGAAGGGAACAAAAAGGGCATTTGTGGAGAAAACTCTGCTGGGAGAGAGATTCTTTATTTTATTCAAAGCCACCAAGGGCATGGCTCCTTTTTGACAAAGTTCATGGCCACAGGGAAGGTGGAGATAGACAAAATAAATATGGTAAAAACAATGTCACTTCTTTGTGCATATCATTTAAAAAACAACAAAGGAAAAGGAAACAAACCCACAATCTGACCTAAAAAAAATTATCAATACAAACTTGTAGTAAAAGTGGTTTACAAAATTTAGCCAGTAGTTTAATGTTTCTGAAATTGTCCAATCATCAATCTCCACACTGCAGCCTTGAGCTCCTGGTTCCTCAGGCTGTAGATGATGGGGTTCAGGGCTGGAGGCACCACTGAGTACAGAACTGACAGTGCCAGATCCAGGGATGGGGAGGAGATGGAGGGGGGCTTCAGGTAGGCAAAATGCCAGTGCTGAGAAACAGGGAGACCACAGCCAGGTGAGGGAGGCAGGTGGAAAAGGCTTTGTGCCGTCCCTGCTCAGAGGGGATCCTCAGCACAGCCCTGAAGATCTGCACATAGGAGAAAACAATGAACACAAAACAACCAAAGTCCTAAACAGGCACTAACAGCAAGAAGCCCAAGTTCCCTGAGGTAGGAGTGTGAGCAGGAGAGCTTGAGGATCTGGGGATTTCACAGAAGAACTGGCCCAGGGCATTGCCCTGGCACAGGGGCAGGGAAAATGTATTGGCTGTGTGCAGCAGAGCATTGAGAAAGCCACTGGCCCAGGCAGCTGCTGCCATGTGGGCACAAGCTCTGCTGCCCAGGAGGGTCCCGTAGTGCAGGGGTTTGCAGATG
>NW_024879493.1:0-29344 GCF_009819885.2 Catharus ustulatus
AAATTAGTCAAAAAATCAACCCTAAATCTACAAAAACCCCACAAAAATCCCCCCAAATTGACTCCCAGGTCATCCCGAGCAGGACCAGGCCACAGAAGGTGACGATGACGGACAGGAGGCTGACCGACACCTCTGGAGGGATAAAACCCAAAATTGGACAAAATTAAACCAAAATAACCCAAAATCTGCAAAAATCAACCTAAATCTACAAAAATCAACCCTAAATCTACAAAAAACCCCACAAAAATCCATCCAAATTCACTCCAGGACTCCCCGAGCAGGACCAGGCCGCACAAGGTGACAATGACGGACAGGAGGCTGACCAACACCTCTGGTGGGACAAAAACCCAAAATTGGAAAAAATTAAACCAAAATAACCCAAAATTTGCAAAAATCAACCCTAAATCTACAAAAATCAACCCTAAATCTACAAAAAACCCACAAAACTCCACCCAAATTCACTCCCAGGACCCCAGACAGGACCAGGCCGCAGAAGGTGACAATGACGGACAGGAGGCTGACCAACACCTCTGGGGGCAGAAAAACCCAAAATTGGACAAAATTAAACCAAAATCAAGCCAAAATCCACACAAAACTGCAAAAACCCTACAAAATCCCCCCAAAATTCACCCCAATCTCCCCCAGACACCCCCAGACAGGACCAGGCCGCAGAAGGTGACAATGACGGACAGGAGGCTGACCGACACCTCTGGGGGCAGAAAAACCCAAATTGGGCAAAATTAACCTAAAATAAACCAAAATTAACTCAAATCTGCAAAAACCCACAAAAATCCTCCCAAAATTCACCCCAATCTCCCCCAGACACCCGAGCAGGACCAGGCCGCAGAAGGTGACAATGACGGACAGGAGGCTGACCGACACCTCTGGGGAGACAAAAACCCAAAATGGACAAAATTAACCTAAAATAAACCAAATTCACTCAAATCTGCAAAAAACTCAACAAAAATCCTCCCAAAATTCACCCCAGTCTCCCCCAGGTCACCCCGAGCAGGACCAGGCCACAGAAGGTGACAATGACGGACAGGAGGCTGACTGATACCTCTGGGGGCAGAAAAACCCCAAATTGGACAAAATTAACCTAAAATCATCCCAAAATCTGCAAAAATCAACCCTAAATCTACAAAAATGCCACAAAAAACCATCCAAATTCAGCCCAATCCCCCAGGACACCCCAGACAGGACCAGGTCACAGAAGGTGACCATGATGGACAGGAGGCTGACTGACACCTCTGGGAGCAGAAAAGCCCACAATAAACCAAAATTAACACAAAATTGGACAAAATTAACCAAAATAAACCAAAATCTACAAAATCAACCTAAATCTACACAAATCTGCAAAAAATTCCACAAAAATCCCCCAAATTCACTGCCAGGACACCCCAGCAGGACCAGGCCGCAGAAGGTGACAATGATGGACAGGAGGCTGACCGACACCTCTGGGGGGATAAAAACTCAAAATTGGACAAAATTAACCCAAAAGAAACCAAAATCTACAAAAATCAACCCTAAATCTACAAAAATCTGCAAAAAATCCCACTAAAATCCCCCCAAATTCACTCCCAGGTCACCCCGAGCAGGACCAGGCCGCAGAAGGTGACAATGACGGACAGGGGGAGGAAAAAAACCCCAAAATTGGACAAAATCAACCAAAAATAACCCAAAATCTACAGGAATCAACCAAAATTAGTCCAAGATTTTAAAAAAAGCAAAAAATCCCATGAAAATCCATTCAAATTCAACTGAAATCCGCAAAATTTTCCCCCAAAATTGCAAAAAGATTCACAGAAAATCAGCGGGAAATTTGCCACAAATTCACCCAAATTCACCAAATTCTGGGGGGAGTCTGGTCCCAGGTGTGCCCAGGTGTGCCCAGGTGTGCCGTACCTGTCCCCAGGTGTGCCCAGGTGTGCCCAGGTGTGCCCAGGTGTGCCCAGGTGTGCCGTACCTGTCCCCAGGTGTCCCGTACCTCTACCCAGGTGTACCCAGGTGTGCCGTACCTGTCCCAGGTGTGACGTACCTGTCCCAGGTGTGCCCAGGTGTGCCCAGGTGTGCCCAGGTGTGCTGTACCTGTCCCAGGTGTCCCCAGGTGAGCTGTACCTGTCCCCTGGTGTCCCCAGGTGAGCTGTACCTGTACCAAGGTGTCCCCAGGTGTCCCAGGTGTGCCGTACCTGTCCCAGGTGTGCCATACCTGTCCCCAGGTGTGCCTAGGTGTGCCATACCTGTCCCAGGTGTGCCATACCTGTCCCCAGGTGTCCCCAGGTGTGCCGTACCTGTCCCCAGGTGAGCCGTACCTGTGTCGGCGGGCCGGGGGTGGCCGCGGTGCCGCAGCAGGTCGGTGAACTCGAGGCAGCGCGCGTGGCGGGCGGGCACGGGGGGCGAAGCAGAGCTCGTGCACCAGGCGCAGCGCACTGCGGCAAACGTCCTCCTCGTAGTCACCTGACATGGCCTGGATTGGGGCGAGAAACGGGGATTTGGTAAAAATGGGAATTTGGGAAAAAACATCCTCCTCGTAGTCACCTGACATGGCCTGAAAATGGGGCAAAAAAACGGGGATTTTGGTAAAAATGGGAAATTTGGGTAAAAATTCCTCCTTGTAGTCACCTGACATGGCCTAAAATATGGGGTGAAAAATGGGGATTTTGGTGAAAATGAGATTTTGGTAAAAATGGAAATTTGGGTAAAAATGTCCTCCTCGTAGTCACCTGACATGGCCTGGGTTTGGGGTGAAAAATGGGGATTTTGGTAAAAATGGGAATTTGGGTAAAAATGTCCTCCTCGTAGTCACCTGACATGGCCTGGATTTGGGGTAAAAACCAGAGATTTTGGTAAAAAATGAGAAATTTGGTTAAAATGTCCTCCTCGTAGTCACCTGACATGGCCTAAAATATGGGGTGAAAAATGGGGATTTGATAAAAATGGGAAATTTGGGTAAAAATGTGTCTCCTAGTTACCTGATATGGCCTGGGTTTGGGGTGAAAAATGGGGATTTTGGTTTAAAAATGGAAATTTGGATGAAAAAAGGGGATTTTGGTAAAAATGGAAATTTGGGTGAAAATGGGAATTTGGGTAAAAATGTGCTCCTCATAGTCACCTGACATGGCCTGAAAATGGGGTAAAAAATGGGATTTGGGGAAAAAATGGGAATTTGGGTTAAAAACGTGCTCCTGTAGTCACGTAACATGGCCTGGGTTTGGGGTGAAAAACGGGGATTTTGGTAAAAATGGGAATTGAGTAAAAAACGGGATTTTGGTAAAAATGGGAAATTTGGGTAAAAACGTGCTCCTCATAGTCAGCTGACATGGCCTGAAAATGGGGCGAAAAACGGGGATTTTGTAAAAATGGGAAATTTGGGGAAAAAATGTACTCCTTGTAGTCACCTGACATGGCCTGGATTGGGGTGAAAAATGGGGATTTTGGTAAAAATGGGAAATTTGGGTAAAAATGGAAATTTGGGTAAAAATGGGAAATTGGGTAAAAAATAGGAAATTCAGCAAAAATGGGATTTGGTAAAAGGGAAATTTGTGTAAAAACGTCCTTCTCGTAGTCACCTGACACGGCCTGAAAATGGGGTGAAAAACGGGGAATTTGGTAAAAATGGGAATTTTGGGAAAAATGTGCTCCTCGTAGTCACCTGACATGGCCTGGGTTTGGGGCCAAAAAAAACAGGGATTTGGTAAAAATGGGAATTTGGGTAAAAAATGGGGATTTGTAAAAATTGGAATTTGAGTAAAAAACGTCCTCCTCGTAGTCACCTGACATGGCCTGGATTTGGGGCAAGAAAAGGGGATTTTGGTAAAAATGGGAATTTTGGGTAAAAATGGAAATTTGGGTAAAAATGGGAAATTGGGTAAAAAATAGGAAATTCAGCAAAAAGGGATTTTGGTAAAAACGGGAAATTTGTGTAAAAGCATCCTCCTTGTAGTCACCTGACATGGGCTGAAAATGGGGTAAAAAATGGGAATTCGGGAAAAAATGGGAAATTGGGTAAAAACGTCCTTCTCGTAGTCCTGACACGGCCTGAAAATGGGTGTGAAAAAGGGGAATTTGGTAAAAATGGAATTTGGGTAAAAATGTGTCCTCATAGTCACCTGACATGGACTGGATTTGGGGTAAAAAATGGAAAATTCGGTTTAAAAATGGAATTTGGGTAAAAACGTCCTCCTCGTAGTCACCTGACATGGCCTGGATTGGGGTGAAAAATGGGGATTTGGGTAAAATGGAAATTTGGGTAAAAATGTGCTCCTCGTAGTCACCTGACATGGCCTGGATTTGGGTAAAAAAATGGGGATTTTGGGAAAAACGGGAATTTGGGGA
The DNA here is from genome assembly GCF_009819885.2 of Catharus ustulatus. Taxonomy (NCBI): domain Eukaryota; kingdom Metazoa; phylum Chordata; class Aves; order Passeriformes; family Turdidae; genus Catharus; species Catharus ustulatus. The sequence goes on from NW_024879493.1 coordinate 4,336, forward strand.
AAAACGTCTTTCTCGTAGTCACCTGACACGGTCTGAAAATGGGGTGAAAAACGGGGAATTTGGTAAAAATGGAATTTTGGGAAAAATGTGCTTCTCGGAGTCACCTGACATGGACTGGATTTGGGGTAAAAAATGGGAAATCTGGTAAAAATGGGAATTTAGAAAAAACGTGCTCCTCGTAGTCACCTGACATGGGCTGGATTTGGGGTAAAAATTGAGATTTTGGTAAAAATGGGAAATTTGGGGAAAAACGTGCTCCTCGTAGTCACCTGACACGGCCTGAAAATGGGGTGAAAAACAGGGATTTTGGTAAAAATGGGAAATTTGGGAAAAAATTGGGAATTTTGGTAAAAAATGAGAAATTGGGAAAAAATGTGCTCCTCGTAGTCACCTGACATGGCCTGGATTGGGGTGAAAAATAGGAAATTTGGTAAAATTGGAAATTTGGGTAAAAATGGGAAATTAGGTAAAAAAAAGGGAAATTGGGTAAAAATGGGATTTTGGTAAAAATGGCAAATTTTGGTAAAAACATCCTCCTTGTAGGCAACTGGCATGGTCTGAAATTTGGGGTAAAAAATGGGGATTTTGGTAAAAATGGGAATTTGGGTAAAAAATGGAAATTTTGGTAAAGAATGAGAAATTGGGAAAAAATGTGCTCCTCGTAGTCACCTGACATGGCCTGGGTTGGGGCGAGAAACGGGGATTTTGGTAAAAATGGGAAATTTGGGAAAAACGTGCTCTCCTAGTCACCTGACATGGCCTGGGTTTGGGGCGAAAAACGGGGATTTTGGTAAAAATGGGAATTGGGGGAAAAACGTGGTCCTCATAGTCACCTGACATGGACTGGATTTTGGGTAAAAAAATGGGGAATTTGGTAAAAATGGAATTTAGAAAAAACGTGCTCCTCGTAGTCACCTGACATGGTCTGAAATTTGGGGTAAAAAATGAGGATTTTGGGAAAATGGGAATTTGGGTAAGAATGTCCTCCGCGTAGTCAACTGACATGGGCTGGATTTGGGGTAAAAAATGGAGATTTTGGTAAAAATGGGAAATTTGGGAAAAACGTGCTCCTCGTAGTCAGCTGACATGGCCTGGATTTGGGGTAAAAAATGGGGATTTTGGGTTAAAACGGAATTTGGGGAAAAATAGGAATTTGGGTAAAAATGCCCTTCTCGTAGTCAACTGACATGGCCTGAAATGGGGCAAAAAATGGAGGAAAAAATCTAAAAATTGCTAAAAATGGAAGGGAAAATGTTCTGGGTGAGAGCCCAGAGTGTGGAGAAAATAAGGGGAAAATTGTGGTAAATTTGGGTAAAAAATGGATTAAAAATGGAAAACTGTGGATAAAATATGGGATAAAATATGGTTAAAATACGGAAAAAATGTGGGTAAAATGTGGATAAAATATGGATAAAATATAGATAAAATGTGGATAAATTATGGATAAAATATAAAAAATTTTGGGGTTAAATATATGAAAAATAGGGGTAAAATATAAATATGAATATGAATAAATAAACATGAAGCCTCTCCCAGCCCTCCCCATTTAAGCCCCGCCCACTCAGCCCCTCCCTATTAAGCCCCTCCCCTCGAGCCACCACCCATTCAAGCTCCTCCCCTTTAAACCCCTCCCCCTTTAGCCCCACCCATTAAACCCCACCCATATACAACCCGCCCACATAAGCCCCGCCCATTTAAGCCCCTCCCCTTTAAGCCACCCCTTTAAACCCACCCATTTCCCCTCCATTTAAGCCCCTCCCCTTAAGCTCCTCCAATAAACCACGCCACTTAAACGCCACCCATTTAAGCCCCTCCCCTTTAAACACCTCCCCTTTAAACCCCTCCCCCTTTAGCCCCACCCATTAAACCCCTCCTCCTTTAAGCCCCTCCCCCTTAAACCCCACCCATTTAAGCACCTCCCTCTTAAACCCCGCCCATTTCTCCCCTTTAAGCCCCCATTTAAGCCCCTCCCCTTTAAACTCCACCCCATTTAAGCCCCTCCCCTTAACCCCCACCCATTTAAGCTCCTCCCCTTTAAACCTCACCCATTTCTCCCCTCCCCTTTAAGCCCCTCCCCCTCCATTCCCTCCCCTTCAAGCCCCGCCCCCCGCTCACCTTTGGGGTCTCCCGACTCTTGGGGGGGCTCAGAGGGGCCGGGGGGGGGGGCGGGGGGGGCGGGGCCGGGCCATGGAGGGCGGGGCCAGGGGGGGCCCCTCGCGTCACCTGCGGGGGGAGGGGCGAAAAGAGGGGGGGGACACACCCCAAAAGTGATCACGTGACCCCCAAAATTCCCGCCCTGAATTCAGCCCCACACACCTGAAACCCCAAAATTCAAACACACCTGAACCCCCAAAATCTCAACCCCAAAATCAGCCCCACACACCTGAACCCCCAAAATCTCAACCCCAAATTAACCCCTTCACACCTGAAACCCCAAAATTCCCACACACCTGAACCCCCAAAATTCCCACACACCTGAACCCAAAATCAGCCCCACACACCTGAACCCCCAAAATCCCAAAAACCCAAAATCTGTTCCACACACCTGAACCCCCAAAATCCCAAACCCCCAAATTCACCCCCAAACACCTGAACCCCAAAATCCCAAACCCAAAATTCAGCCTCACACACCTGAACCCCCAAAATCCCAAACCCAAAATTCAGCCCCACACACCTGAACCCCAAAATCCCAACCCCAAAATCCCCTCCCCAAATTTCAGCCCCACACATCCGACCCCAAAATTCAGCCCCACACACACCTGAATCCCAAATTTTACCCCCAGACACATTAACCCCAAAATCCCAAACCAAAATTCAGCCTCACACACCTGAACCCACAAATTCTGCCCCAAAATTCAGCCCCAAACACCTGAACCCCCAAAATCCCAACCCCAAAAATCCCAAATCCAAATTCTGCCCCACACACCTGAACCGCCAAAATCCTCACCCCAAATTCACCCCTTCACACTTGAACCCCTAAACTGAGTCCCACAGACCTGAACCTCCAAAATCATCACCCCAAATTTCAGCCCCACACACCTGAAACCCCAAAATTCCCTCCCCAAATTCACCCCTTCACACCTGAACCCCTAAACTGAGTCCCACAGACCTGAATCTCCAAAATCCCAAACCCAAATTCACCCCCACACACCTGAACCCCCAAAATCCCAACCCCAAAATCCCCTCCCCAAATTCTGCCCCACACACCTGAACCCCAAAATCCCCTCCCCAAAATCAGTCCCACACACCTGAACCCCCAAAATCCCAACCCCAAAATTCAGCCCCACACACCTGAACCCCCAAAATCTCAAACCCAAATTCAGTCCCACACACCTGAACCCCTAAATCTGCCCCAAAATCTGTCCCACACACCTGAAACCCAACATTCCAAACCCAAAATTCAGCCCCACACACTTGAACCCCCAAAATCTCAACCCCAAACTTTAGCCCCACACACCTGGAACCCCAAAATTCCCACCCCAAAATCAGTCCCACACACCTGAACCCCCAAAAACCCAAACCCAAAATCAGCCCCACACACCTGAAACCCCAAAATCCTCACCCCAAATTCACCCCTTCACACCTGAAGCCCTAAACTGAGTCCCACAGACCTGAATCTCCAAAATCCCAAACCCAAATTCACCCCCACACACCTGAACCCCCCAAATCCCAAACCCAAATTCAGCCCCACACACTGAACTCCCCAAATCCCAAACCCAAAATCTGCCCCACACACCTGAACCCCAAAATCCTCACCCCAAATTCAAGCCTTCACACCTGAACCCCCAAAATCCCAAACCAAAATCTGCCCCACACACCTGAACCCCCAAAATCCACACCCCAAAATCCCCTCCCCAAATTTCAGCCCCACACATCCGACCCCCAAAATTCAGCCCCACACACCTGAATCCCAAATTTTACCCCAGACACATTAACCCCAAAATCCCAAACCCAAAATTCAGCCTCACACACCTGAACCCACAAATTCTGCCCCAAAATTCAGCCCCAAACACCTGAACCCCCAAAATCCCACCCCAAAAATCCCAAATCCAAATTCTGCCCCACACACCTGAACCCCAAAATCTCAACCCCAAACTTTAGCCCCACACACCTGAACCCACAAATTCACCCCCAATACACCTGAACCCCAAAATCCCAAACCCAAAATTCAGCCCCACACACCTGCACCCCCAAAATCACCTCCCCCAAACTTGTCCCACACACCTGCACCCCAACACCTGAACCCCAATACCTGTCCCCAACACCTGAACCTGCAAAACCTGCGCCCCAAAATCAGCTCCTGAACCTGCACCCCCAAAATCTCAAACCCAAAATTCGTCCCACACACCTGAACCCCAAAATCAACCCCTCCCCAAAATCCCCAATACCTGTCCCCAAATCTGCACCCCAAACCTTCACCTCAATACCTGTTCCCTACACCTGCACCCCAAATTCACACCCCAATACCTGTCCTACACACCTGAGCCCCAACACCTGAACCCCAAAATCAGCTCCTGAACCTGCACCCCCAAAATCTCCTCCCCAAAATCAGCCCCACACACCTGAACCCCAAAATCCCAAACTCAAAATCAGCCTCACACACCTGAACCCCCAAAATCACCCCCACCCCAAAATCCCCAATACCTGTCCCCAACACCTGCACCCCAATACCTGCCCTACACACCTGAACCCCAACACCTGCACCCCAAAATCACCCTCACCCCAAAATCCCCCCAATACCTGAACCCCAATACCTGCACCCTAAATCTGCACCCCACACCTGAATCCCCCAAACCTGTTCCACACACCTGAACCCCAACACCTGAACCCCCAAAATCAGCTCCTCAACCTGCACCCCCAAAATCACCTCCCCAAAATCAGCCCCACACACCTGAACCCCAAAATCACCCCCACCCCAAAATCCCCCAATACCTGTTCCCTACACCTGCACCCCAAATCCACACCCCAATACCTGTCCTACACACCTGAGCCCCAACACCTGAACCCCCAAAATCAGCTCCTGAACCTGCACCCCCAAAATCTCCTCCCCAAAATCAGCCCCACACACCTGAACCCCCAAAATCACCCCCACCCCAAAATCCCCCAACACCTGAACCCCAATACCTGTCCCCAAATCTGCACCCCAAATTCACACCCCAATACCTGTCCCACACACCTGAACCCCAACACCTGAACCCCCCAAATCAGTTCCCGAACCTGCACCCCCAAAATCTCCTCCCCAAAATCAGCCCCACACACCTGAACCCCCAAAATCCCAAATCCAAAATCTGTCACACACACCCGAACCCCCCAAAATTCAGCCCCACACACCTGAACCCCCAAAACCTGCGCCCCGAAACCTCCCCATCACCTGCTCCACACACCTGAACCCCAAAATCACCCCCACCCCAAAATCCCCCAATACCTGAACCCCAATACTGTCCCACACACCTGCACCCCCAAATCTCCTACACACACCTGAACCCCAATACCTGCCCCACACACCTGCACCCCAAATTCACCCCCACCCCAAAATGCCCCCCACACCTGAACCCCAACACCTGAAACCCCAAAATCAGCTCCTGAACCTGCACCCCCAAAATCTCCTCCCAAAATCAGCCCCACACACCTGAACCCCAAAATCACCCCCACCCAAAATCCCCAACACCTGCACCCCAATACCTGTCCCACATACCTGCCCCTCTCACCTGCCTCCCAAATCTCCCACACACACCTGAACCCCAATACCTGAACCCCAAAATTAGCCCCACACACCTGAACCCCCAAAACCTGCACCCCAAAACCAACCCCATCACCTGCTACGCACACCTGAACCCCAATACCTGAACCCCAATACCTGTCCCCAAATCTGCACCACAAATTCACACCCCAATACCTGTCCTACACACCTGAACCCCAACACCTGAACCCGCAAAACCTGCGCCCCAAATCAGCTCCTCAACCTGCACCCCCAAAATCTCCTCCCCCAAACTTGTCCCACACACCTGAACCCCAAAATCACCCCCACCCCAAAATCCCCCCAATCCCTGAACCCCAATACCTGTCCCCAAATCTGCACCCCAAACCTTCACCCCAAAATTCCCCAATACCTGTTCCCTACACCTACACCCCAAATTCACACCCCATTACCTGTCCCACACATCTGAACCCCAACACCTGAACCCCAAATCTCCCACACACACCTGAACCACCAAAATCACTCCCACCCCAAAATCCCCAACACCTGCACCCCAATACCTGTCCCACACACCTGAGCCCCAACACCTGAACCCCAAAATCAGCTCCTGAACCTGTACCCCCAAAATCTCCTCCCCAAAATCAGCCCCGCACACCTGAACCCCAAAATCAACCCCACCCCAAAATCCCCCAATACCTGAACCCCAATACCTGCCCCAACACCTGAACCCCAAAATCCCCCCAAATCTGCCCCCAATACCTGCACCCCAAAATTCCCCCAATACCTGTTCCCTACACCTGCACCCCAAATTCACACCCAATACCTGTCCCACACACCTGAACCCCAACACCTGCACCCTAAATCTGCACCCCACAACTTCACCCCCAAACCTGTCCCACACATCTGAACCCCAACACCTGCACCCCCAAAATCAGCTCCTGAACCTGCACCCCCAAAATCTCCTCCCCAAAATCAGCCCCACACACCTGAACCCCAAAATCCTCACTCAAAATTCATCCCTCCTACCTGAACCCCTAAACTGAGTCCACACACCGAACCCCCCGAAATTCAGCCCCACACACCTGAACCCCCAAAATCTGCCCCAAACCTGCCACCCACACCTGAACCCCAATACCTGTCCCACACACCTAAAACCAACACCTGCACCCCCAAATTCAGCTCCACACACCTGCACCCCCAAAAATCACTCCCCTAAACGTGTCCCACACACCTGAACCCAAATACCTGAACCCCTCAAATCAGCCCCACACACCTGCACCCCAAAATCACCCCCACCCCAGAATCTCTCAATACCTGAACCCCAATACCTGCCCCCAAAACTGCACCCCAACACCTGAACCCCAATACCTGTCCCACACACCTGAGTCCCCATGCCTGAACCCCAAAATCAGCTCCTGAACCTGCACCCCCAAAATCTCCTCCCCAAAATCAGCCCCACTCACCTGACTCCCCAAAACCTGAAACCCCCAAAACCTCCCCATCACCTGCTCCACACACCCGAACCCCAAAATCACCCCCAACCCAAAATCCCCCAATACCTGAACCCCAACACCTGTCACCAAATCTGCACCCCAAACCTTCACCCCAAAATTCCCCCAACACCTGTTCCCTACACCTGCACCCCAAATTCACACCCCAATACCTGTCCACACACCTGAACCCCAACACCTGAACCCGCAAAACCTGCGCCCCAAAATCAGCTCCTCAACCTGCACCCCAAAATCACCTCCCCAAAATCAGCCCCACACACCTGAACCCCCAAAATCCCAAATCCAAAATCTGTCACACACACCTGAACCCCCAAAATTCAGCCCCACACACCTGAACCCCAAAACCTGCGCCCCAAAACCTCCCCATCACCTGCTCCACACACCTGCACCCCAAAATCACCCCCACCTCAAAATCACCCAATACCTGCACCCCAATACCTGTCACCAAATCTGCACCCCAAACCTTCACCCCAATACCTGTCCCACACACCTGCACCCCAAATTCACACCCAATACCTGTCCCACACACCTGAACCCCAACACCTGAACCCGCAAAACCTGCGCCCCAAAATCAGCTCCTGAACCTGCACCCCAAAATCACCTCCCAAAATCAGCCCCAACACCTGAACCCCTTAAATCAGTCCCACACACCTGCCCCCCAAAATCAACCCCACTCCAAAATCCCCCAATACCTGAACCCCAATACCTGTACCACACACCTGCACCCCAACACCTGCACCCCAAAATCACCCTCACCCCAAAATCCCCCCAATACCTGAACCCCAAACCTGCTCCCCACACCTGAACCCCAATACCTGTCCCCAAATCTGCACCCCAAACCTGCATCCCAATACCTGTCCCAAACACCTGAGCTGCAACACCTGCACCCCCCAAATCAGCTCCTGAACCTGCACCCCCAAAATCAGCCCCACACACCTGAACCCCCAAAACCTGCACACCCAAATCTGCACCCCACACCTGCACCCCATCACCTGTACCCCAAATTCACACCCCAATACCTGTCCCACACACCTGAACCCCAACACCTGCAGCCCAAATCTCCCACACACACCTGAACCCCAATACCTGTCCCCAAATCTGCACCCCACATCTGAACCCCTAAACCTGTCCCTGTCACCTGCATCCCAAACCTGCACCCCAAACCCTGCCCCACACACCTGTCCCCAAATCTGCACCCATCACCTGTGCCCCCCTCACCTGCACCCCAAAACCGCCCTCATCACCTGCCCCACACCTGCACCCCAAAACCTGCACCCAAAACCGCCCCCCATCACCTGCCCCCTCACCTGCACCCCAAATCTCCCACACACACCTGAACCCCAATACCTGTCCCCAAAATCTGCACCCCACACCTGTCCCCATCACCTGCCCCCATCACCTGCACCCCAAACCGCCCCCCAAATTCTCCCCTCACCTGCACCCCAAAACCTGTCCCCATCACCTGTGCCCCCCTCACCTGCACCCCAAAAACCTGCACCCATCACCTGCCCCCCAAACCCCGCCCCCCTCACCTGTGCCCCCCTCACCTGTCCCCCCCTCACCTGCACCCCCAAACCGCCCCCCAAATCTCCCCCGCCCCCCCCGGGCCCGCGGTCCCTCCGGCCGGGCCCCGCTCACCTGCCGGCCCGAGCGGAGCCGAACCGAGCCGAACCGGAGCCGAACCGGCCCGACGGGAGCCGAGCGGAGCCGAACCGGCCCGACGGGAGCCGAGCGGAGCCGAACGATCCCGAAGGAGCCCGAAGGAGGCCGGGAGGAGCCGGGAGGAGCCGAGCGCGGCCGGGAGGAGCCGAACCGGCCCGAACCGGAGCCGAGCGGAGCCGGGAGGAGCCGAACCGGCCCGAACCGGAGCCGGGAGGAGCCGAACCGACCCGAACCGGAGCCGAGAGTATCTGAACCAGCCCGAACCGGCCCGAACTGGAGCCGAGAGGAGCCGAGGGGCTTCGCGGGGAGGGGCTGCGGGGGGTTGTGGGGATTATGGGGATCTATAGGGGATCAATGGGGGGTCTATACGGGATTATTGAGGGGATCGATGGGGGTTTATGGGGAATTATTGGGGGATTATTGGGAGATTATTGGGGACTGTGCAGGAATTATTGGGGGGATCTATGGAGGATCAATGGGGGATTATTGGGGGATCTATGTGGGATCTATAGGGGATTATTGGGGGATTTTTTGGGGGTTTATGGGGGATCAATAGGGCAATATCAGGGGATTATTGGGGGGTGTATGGGGGATCAATGGGGGTCTATAGGGGATTAGTGGAGGGATTATTGGGGGATCTATTGGGGATCAATGGGAGCTCTCTGGGGGATTATTGGGGGATTATTGGGGATCTATAGGAGATCTATGGGGGATTAATGGGGGATCTGTGGGGGGATTATTGAGGAGGACTGGGGGGGTTATATGGGGGCTGTGGGGGCTCTATAGGGGGATCTATAGGGGATCTATAGGGGATTATTTGGGTGATTATTGGGGGATCAATAGGGGATTATTGCAAGGATCAGTGGGGGATCTATAGGGGATTGTTGGGGGATCAGTGGGGGATCAATGGGTGATCTATAGGGGATCTATGGGGGATCTATAGGGGATCAATGGGGGATCTATAGGGGATCTATAGGGGATTATTTGGGTGATTATTGGGGGATCAATAGGGGATTATTGAGGGATCAATGTGGGATCTATAGGGGATTATTGGGGGATCTATGGAAGATTCCCAAACAGAGGTGCTGGGGGCGTGGCCTTTTACAGAGGGGGCGTGGCCAACTCCGCTCACCTGGAACTCCCTGGTCTGGAGAGGGGCGTGGTCCGGAAAGGGGCGTGGCCAGGAGTCTTTGCACACACCTGGCCACACCCACAGAGCCACACCCACCTGGCCACGCCCACTCGGGCACACTCTGACCACGCCCATCAGACCACGCCCACCCCACCACTCAGCCCCTCCCCCTTCCCCGCAAGCCCCGCCCCTTTCCCTGCGCCCCTCCCCCCGCCCCCCGGCAAAGAAAACTCCAGAAACTCGTCCGTTAGTTAATTAATTAATTAATTAAGTGCTGAATTAATTGTCCCGTAATTACACCCGAGCCGCTGCGCGCGGGGTGGGGGGTGGGGGGGAGGGGCGCGGTGTGGGGGAGGGGCAGATCGGCAGCGCTTGGGGGGGGAGGGGCGGTTGTAGGGGGGGGAGGGGGTTTTTTCCTTTCTCTACGGGGGGGGAGGGGCATTGAGGGAGGGGCTTTTGGGGAGGGTGGGGGAGGGGCGATGGCGGGTGAGGGAGGGGGAGGGGCGGGGCGTGGCTCCACGGTCGCCCCTCCCCCCCCCGATTTTTCCGCAGGGTCACAGTGAATTGGGGGGGCGCCCCTCCCCACCCTGGGGCGAGCTTTGGGGGGGTGGGGGGAGGGGTGCTGAGGGGGGGTGGGGGGAGGGGCGCTGGAAGACATTCGAGTGGGGGGTCGTTGCCTTTTGGGGGGGAGGGGCGTGTGGGGGTGGGGGGAGGGGCGACGACCCTGAGAGAGCCCTTTGAGAGCCCGGCCTGGCCGGGGGGGGGAGGGGAGGGGAGGGGGGGGAGGGGCCGTGAGCATGCGGGGCACGGGCGGGGGGGGGAGGGGCGGGGTGGGCACGCGCGTGTGCGAGGTGGGGGCGGGGGGAGGGGGGGGGGGTTGTGTGTGACACGCGCGTGTGCAAAAAAAACGGGGGGTGGGGGAGGGGCACGCTCGTGTGAGTGTGCAAGGGGGGGAGGGGCGAGCGGTGAGTGTGCGAGGGGTGGGGGATGGGCGTGTGGCACTCGAGGGGGGGCGAGTGTGCGAGGGAGAGCGTGAGTGTGCAAGGGACACCTGTGTGAGTGTGCAAGGGACACCTGTGTGAGGGTGCAAGGGAGAGTGTGAGTGTGTGACACACGAGTGTGAGTGTGCAAGGGACAGAGTGAGTGTGCAAGGGAGAGCGTGAGTGTGCAAGGGACACCTGTGTGAGTGTGTGACACACCTATGAGTGTGACACACCTGTGAGTGTGCAAGGGAGAGTGTGAGTGTGCAAGGGACAGTGTGAGTGTGCAAGGGACACCTGTGTGAGTGTGTGACACACCTGTGAGTGTGCAAGGGAGAGTGTGAGGGTGTGACACTCCTGTGACACACCTGTGAGTGTGCAAGGGACAGAGTGAGTGTTCAAGGGAGAGTGTGAGTGTGCGAGGGACACCTGTGTGAGGGTGTGACACACCTGTGACACACCTGTGACACACTTGCGTGAGTGTGCGACACACTTGTGAGTGTGACACACCTGAGTGTGCGAGGGAGAGTGTGAGTGTGCGAGGCACACCTGTGTGAGTGTGTGACACACCTGTGACACACCTGTGTGAGTGTGCAAGGGAGAGTGTGAGTGTGCAAGTGACACCTGTGTGAGTGTGTAAGGGACACAGCAGTGAGTGTGTGACACACCTGTGAGTGTGCAAGGGACAGAGTGAGGGTGTGTGACACACCTGAGTGTGACACACCTGTGAGTGTGCAAGGGACACAGCATTGAGTGTGCAAGGGAGAGTGTGAGTGTGCAAGGGAGAGTGTGAGTGTGACACACCTGTGAGTGTGCAAGGGACACCTGTGTGAGGGTGTGACACACCTGTGTGAGTGTGCAAGGGAGAGTGTGAGTGTGCAAGGGAGAGTGTGAGTGTGCAAGGGACACCTGTGTGAGTGTGTGACACACCTGAGTGTGCAAGGGAGAGTGTGAGGGTGTGACACACCTGTGAGTGTGCAAGGGAGAGTGTGGGTGTGTGACACCTGTGTGAGTGTGCAAGGGAGAGTGTGCGCGTGTGACACGCCTGTGACACACCTGTGGAGTGTGACACACCTGTGACACACCTGTGTGAGTGTGCAAGGGACACAGCAGTGAGTGTGCAAGGGAGAGTGTGATTGTGTGACACCTGTGAGTGTGCAAGGGACAGCAGGGAATGTGTGACACACCTGTGAGTGTGCAAGGGAGAGTGTGAGTGTTTGACACACCCGTGAGTGTGACACACCTGTGACACACCTGTGTGAGTGTGCAAGGGACACAGCAGTGAGTGTGTGACACACCTGTGTGAGTGTGCGAGGGAGAGTGTGAGCGTGTGACACACCTGTGTGAGTGCGCAAGGGACAGTGTGTGACACAGCTGTGACACACTGTGAGTGACACCTGTGTGAGTGTGTGACACCTGTGAGTGTGCAAGGGACACAGCCGTGAGTGTGCAAGGGACAGTGTGGGTGTGTGACACACCTGTGTGAGTGTGCAAGGGTCAGTGTGGGTGTGTGACACACCTGTGTGAGTGTGCAAAGGCCGCTCTCAGCCCCACACGCGCGTGCCCAGCCTGAAGTGGGGTCGCACTTCCCCCTTTGCACGCTCGGGCACACTCGGGGCTCTCCCGGTCACACTCGGGGCTCCCCCGGTCACACTCGGGGCTCTCCCGGTCACACTCGGGGCTCCCCTGGTCACACTCGGGGCTCTCCCGGTCACACTCGGGCCTCTCCCGGTCACACTCGCGCCTCCCTCGCACGCCCGGGGGCTCCCGCTCGCCCAGGGGCTCCTCCTGCCCGCGCGGCTCCTGCAGCACCGCGTTGAGCTGCGCGCTCGTGTCCGCGTCCTGCTGCGCGCTCCCGCGTCCTTGCGCGCTCGGCTCCGGCTGCGCGCCCGGCTCCGCGTCCCAGCGCGCTCCCGGCGCCGCGGGCACGCTCAGCTCCGGCGGCGCGCTCGGCTCCAGCTCCGGCGGCGCGCTCGGCTCCCACTCCAGGCCCGGGTCCCGTGGCACGCTCAGCTCCGCGTTCCGTGGCACAATCAGCTCCGCGTTCCGTGGCAGGCTCATCTCCCGCGTTCCGTGGCACAATCAGCTCCGCGTTCCGTGGCACAATCAGCTCCGCGTTCCGTGGCAGGCTCATCTCCGCGCTCCGTGGTGCGCTCGGATCCCACTCCAGGCCTGGATCCCGTGGCACGCTCATCTCCATGCTCCGCGGCCCACTCGGCTCCCAGTCCATGCTCGAATCCCGTGGCACGCTCAGCTCCGCGCTCCGTGATCCGCTCGGTTCCCACTGCACGCTCCGCGGCACGCTCGGCTCCCACTCCACGCCAGGATCCCGCTGCAGGCTCAGCTCCGCGCTCCGCGGCGCGCTCGTCTCCCATTCCAGGCCCGGATCCCGTGGCACGCTCATCTCCACGCTCCGTGGCTCCCACTGCACGCTGAGCTCCGCGCGTGGGCCCAGCTCCGCGCTCCGTGACAGGCCCAGCTCCGCGCGCAGGCCCAGCTCCGCGCCCCGCGGCTCCTGCTGCATGCTGAACTTCCTCTGGATCTCCACGTCGCGCGGCGCGCTCAGCTCCTGCTGCACGCTCAGCCTCCTCTGCGCGTCCCCGTCGCGCGGCGCGCTCAGCTTGCGCTGCGCGCATCAGCTCCCGCGGCACGCTCAGGTCGCGCCGGATCCCCAAATCCGCGCTCAGGTCGCGCCGGATCCCCAGATCCGCGCTCTAGCTCCCGCCGGGCGCCCAAGTCCATCTCCTGCTTGCACGCTCAGCTCCCGCTGCACGCTCATGTCCCACCGGATTCCCACGTCCGCGTCCCGGCGCCCGCTGTCCACGTCCCGGGGCACACTCAGCTCCCTGCGCGCGCCCCGGACACCGCGCGCTGCCCGGATCCCGGCACAGTCCCCACAGCTGGATCCCATTGAGCACCCGGATCCCGTCACAGTCCCACATCTGGATCCCATTGCACATCTGGATCCCATTGCACGCCCCGATCCCGTCACAGTCCCACAGCTGGATCCCATTGCACATCTGGATCCCATTGCACGCCCTGATCCCGTCACAGTCCCACAGCTGGATCCCATTGAGCACCCGGATCCCGTCACAGTCCCACAGCTGGATCCCTTGGCACACTCGGATCCCATTACACATCTGGATCCCATTGCACACCCAGATCCCATTGCGCACCCAGATCCCATCACAGTCCCACAGCTGGATCCTGTTGCACACCAGGATCCCATTGCACACTCAGTTCCCATTGGACACTGGGATCCCATCACATTCCCGTGTCCAGATCCCGTTGCACACTGGGATCCTGTTGCACATTCGGATCCTGTTACATTGCCATGTCTACACTCGGATCCCATTGCACACCTGGATCCCGTTACATTCCCATGTCCAGATCCCACTGCACACTGAGATCCCGTTGCACACTCGGATCCTGTTGCACACTGGGATCCCGTTACATTCCCATGTCCACATCCCGTTGCACACCTGGATCCCCTTGCACACCTGGATCCCCTTGCACACGGGGATCCTGTTACATGCGTGGATCCCATTGCACACTTGGATCCTGTTACATTCCCATGTCCAGATCTCATTGCACACTGAGATCTCATTGCACACTCGGATCCCCTTGCACACTCGGATCCCATTGCACACTCAGATCTCAGCACATTCCCATATCCAGATCCCAAGGCACATTCAGATCCCGTTGTACACTGGGATTCCATTGCACACTGGGATCCTGAGACATTCCTATGCCCAGATCCCGTTACACACTGAGATCCCACTGGACACTGGGATCCCATTGCACACTCAGATCCCATTACACACTCAGATCCCATTACACGCTGAGATCCAATCACATTCCCATATCCAGATCCCAGGGCACATTCAGATCCCACTGCACCCCTGGATCCCATTGCACACTGAGATCCTTTTACACACTCGGATCCCGTTACATTCCATGCCCAGATCCCATTGCACCCCTGGATCCCATTGCACACCGGGATTCCATTACACACTTGGATCCTGTTACATTCCCATGTCTACATCCTGTTACACACTGGGATCCCACTGCACACCTGGATCCCGTTGCACACTGGGATCCCATCACATTCCCATGTCCAGATCCCGTTACACATTTGGATCCTGTTCCACACTGGGATCTCGTTGCACACTCAGATCCCGTTACATTCCCATGCCCAGATCCTGTTACACATCTGGATCCCATTACCAACTGAGATCCCATTATGTGCTGAGATCCCATAACACGTTGAGATCCAATCACATTCCCATGCCCAGATCCCGTTACACATTGAGATCCCATTGCACACCTGGATCCCGTTGCACACTGGGATCCCATTGAACATCTGGATCCCGTTACATTCCCATGCCCAGATCCCGTTACACATCTGGATCCTGTTCCACACTGGGATACCGTTGCACACCTCGATCCCGTTACATTCCCATGTCCACACCCCATTGCACACCTGGATCCCATTGCACACTGGGATCCCATTACATGCTGAGATCCCATTACACGCTGAGATCCAATCACATTCCCATGTCCAGATCCCGTTACACATTTGGATCCTGTTCCACACTGGGATCTCGTTGCACACTCGGATCCCGTTACATTCCCATGCCCAGATCCTGTTACACACTGGGATCCCATTGCACACTCGGATCCCATTACATTCCCATGTCCAGATCCCATTACACACCTGGATCCCGTTGCACACTGGGATCCCATCACATTCCCATGCCCAGATCCCGTTACACATTTGGATCCCGTTTCACATTCAGATCCCATTGCACACTCAGATCCATTGCAAAACTGGGATCCCATTACATTTCCATGTCCAGATCCTGTTACACATCTGGATCCTGTTCCACACTGGGATCTCGTTGCACGCCTGGATCCCGTTACATTCCATGCCCACACCCCATTGCACACCTGGATCCCATTGCACACTGGGATCCCATTACGTGCTGAGATCCCATTACACACTGGGATCCCATCACATTCCCATGTCCCGATCCCGTTACACATCTGGATCCTGTTCCACACTGGGATCTCGTTGCACACTCGGATCCCGTTACATTCCCATGCCCAGATCCTGTTACACACTGGGATCCCATTGCACACCCGAGATCCCATTACATTCCCATGTCCAGATCCCATTACACACCTGGATCCCATTACACACTGGGGATCCCATCACATTCCCATGCCCAGATCCCGTTCCACATTTGGATCCCGTTCCACATTCAGATCCCATTGCACACTGAGATCCCATTACACACTGAGATCCAACCACATTCCCATGCCCAGATCCCGTTACACATTGAGATCCCGTTGCACACCTGGATCCCATTGCACACCTGGATCCCGTTACATTCCCATGTCCACACCCCGTTCCACACCTGGATCCCGTTGCACACTCGGATCCCATCACACACCTGGATCCCGCTGCACACTCATCTCCCTCCTCTCCCCCTCTCTCCCCCACACCTGGGAGTCCCTCCCTGGCACCTGAAGACCCCTCCCCTACACCTGAGGATCTCTCCCCCACACCTGCGAGTCTCTCCCCCACACCTGAGGATCTCTCCCCCACACCTGCGAGTCTCTTCCCGGTACCTGGGGTACCTGAAGGCCTCCCCCGCACACCTGAGGGACTCCCCCGCACACCTCCGAGTCTCTTCCCGGTACCTGGGGTACCTGAGGGTCTCCCCCGCACACCTGAGGGATCTCCCCCGCACACCTGAGGGTCTCCCCCGCACACCTGAAGATCTCCCCCCGGTTCTCAACATCCTCTCCCCCTCACCTGAGGGTCTCCCCCGCACACCTGCCCGCGCCCCCCCGCCCCCCTCCCCACCTGCGCCGCCGCGGGGCTCCATCACCTCTCGAGGAAGAGGCGCAGGGCGCGGTCGATGTTCATGCGGTGCCCCACGCGCGTCACGCCCAGGTCGATGTAATCCTCCTTGGTGAGCGCGGGCAGGTGAGTGCCGTCGATCTCGTTGTGCAGGAAGCGCGCGCGGTGCTCGCCCAGGTTCAGCGACTCCAGCCAGTCCCGCCACGTCGAACTTGCTCCAGAACGCCAAGGGCTTGGCCCCGAACGGCTTCCCGGGGGCGGCGGCGCGGGGCGGCGACAGCGAGCGCGCCGGGGACGCGTCGGGGAAGGCGCCGCGCAGCTCCCAGGTAGCCGCCGTACAGGTGAGCCGCAGGTAAGGTGGGCAGGGAGGCGGGGCGGGGGGCGGGGCTGCCGCGGCGCTCCGAGGGGGGAGGGGCGGGGCTGGGCGCGCGGCGGAGGGGGGGGCGCACGTCCAGGTCGCCCCCCACGGCCACGCCCCCCGTGGGTTTGGGGGGGGCGGCGGCCAATGGGGGAAGAGGGCGGAGGGGGGGAGGGGCTTGGAGGAGGGGGAGGGGGGGGAGGGGCGGTGGAGTCCGGGAGCCTGTGGGGGGGGAGGGGAGGGGTTAGTGCGGGGGGGGGAGGGGGGAGGGGGAAAAGCCCTCGCCCCCCACCCTCGGGATGGTTGGGGAGGTGAGGGGGGGACAGGTGAGGGGGGGGGGACAGGTGAGGGGAGGGTACAGGTGTGCACAGGTGAGATGGGTACAGGTGTGGACAGGTAAAGGTGTGCACAGGTGAGATGGGCACAGGTGTGATGGGTACAGGTGTGCACAGGTGTGATGGGCACAGGTGTGACAGGTACAGGTGTGATGGGTACAGGTGTGCACAGGTGAGATGGGCACAGGTGAGATGGTTACAGGTGTGCACAGGTGTAACAGGTACAGGTGTGACAGGTACAGATGTGATGTGTACAGGTGTGATGGCTCAGGTGTGCACAGGTGAGATGGGCACAGGTGAGATGGGTACAGGTGTGATGGTTCAGGTGTGCACAGGTGTGACAGGTACAGGTGTGATGGCTCAGTGTGCACAGGTGAGATGGGCACAGGTGTGATGGTTCAGGTGTGCACAGGTGTGATGGGTACAGGTGTGACAGGTACAGGTGTGACAGGTAGAGGTGTGATGGGCACAGGTGTGATGGGCACAGGTGTGACAGGCACAGGTGTGACAGGCACAGGTGTGACGGGCGCAGGTGCGATGGTTACAGGTGTGCACAGATGTCATGGGTACAGGTGTGATGTGCACAGGTGTGACGGGCACAGGTGAGATGGGTACAGGTGTGATGGGCACAGGTGTGCACAGGTGTGATGGGTACAGGTGTGATGGGCACAGGTGAGATGGGCACAGGTGTGACAGGTGTGACAGGTACAGGTGTGATGGTTCAGGTGTGCACAGGTGAGATGGGTACAGGTGTGATGGGCACAGGTGTGATGAGTACAGGTGAGATGGGCACAGGTGTGATGGGCACAGGTGAGATGGGCACAGGTGTGAAGAGTACAGGTGTGATGGGCACAGGTGTGATGGGTACAGGTGCGAAGAGTACAGGTGTGATGGGCACAGGTGTGACAGGCACAGGTGTGATGGTTCAGGTGTGCACAGTTGTGATGGGTACAGGTGTGCACGGAGTGCCAGGTGTGTCACAGGTGTTTCACAGGTGTGACAGCTCCAATCCATGCAGCAGGTGCCAGGTGTGCCACAGGTGCCAGGTGTGATGGGTGCCCCCCAATCCATGCACGGAGTGCCAGGTGTGCCACAGGTGTGTCACAGGTGTGCCACAGGTGTGACACCTCCCAAGCCCATGCAGCAGGTGCCAGGTGTGCCACAGGTTTGCCACAGGTGTATCACAGGTGTGTCACAGGTGTGATGGCCCCAATCCATGCAGCAGGTGCCAGGTGTGCCACAGATGTGCCACAGGTGTGCCCCAGGTGCAATGGCCCCCTCCCAAATTCATGCAGCAGCTGCAGCAGGTGCAACAGGTGCCAGGTGTGATGTGGGACAGGTGTGGGACAGGTGTGTCACTGTGTCACAGGTGTGGGGACAGGTGTGGGACAGGTGTGCACAGGTGTCCACTGCCCCATCCATGCAATGGGTGCCACAGGTGTGATGGATCCCCAGGTGTGATGGATCCCCCCAGGTGTGATGGATCCCCCCAGGTGTGTTGGATCTCCCAGGTGTGCTGCCCCCACAGGTACCTCCTCCCCCCAGGTGTGATGGAGATGGATCCCCAGGTGTGCTGCCCCTCAGGTGTGACCCCCTCCCCCCAGGTGTGCTGAACCCCCCAGGTGTGCTGGATGCTCAGGTGTGATTGATCCCCAGGTGTGCTGCCCGCCCCCCAGGTTAGGCTGAATCCCCCAGGTGTGCTGAACCCTCCAGGTGTGCTGAACCCTCCAGGTGTGATGAATCCCCAGGTGTGATGGATTTTCAGATGTGCTGATCCTCCAGGTGTGCTGGATCCCCCAGGTGTGCTGATCCCCAGGTGTGATGGATTCTCAGGTACCCCAGGTGTGCTGCCCCCACAGGTCCCTCCTCCCCCCAGGTGTGATGGTGATGGATCCCCAGGTGTGCTGACCCCCCCAGGTGTGCTGACCCCCAGGTGAGCTGAATCCCCAGGTGTGACCTCCCCCCAGGTGTGCTGGCCCCACAGGTACCTCCTACCCCAGGTGTGCTGGATGCTCAGGTGTGCTGAGTCCCCCAGGTGTGCTAGAGATGCTCAGGTGTGCTGGATCCTCCAGGTGTGACCCTCCCCCCAGGTGTGCATGAATCCCCAGGTGGGATTGATCCCAAGGTGTGGTGGATTCTCAGGTGTGATGGATTCCCAGGCGTGATGGATCCCCAGGTGTGCTGGATCCCCAGGTGTGATGGATCCCCCAGGTGTGGATGGATGCTCAGGTGTGCTGGATGCTCAGGTGTGATGGGTGCTCAGGTGTGCTGCCCCCCCAGGTGTGCTGGATCCTCAGTTGTGATGAGATGCTCAGGTGTGATGGATCCCATGTGTGCTGCCCCCCCAGGTGTGATTGATCCCCAGGTGGGATGGATCCCCAGGTGTGATGGATTCTCAGGCGTGCTGAATCCCCCAGGTGTGATGGATCCCCCTAGGTGTGCAGGTATGCTGGATGCTCAGGTGTGCTGGATCCCCAGATGTGATGGGTGCTCAGGTGTGCTGCCCCACCCCCCCAGGTGTGATGGAGATGGAGCCCCAGGTGTGCTGCCCCCCAGGTGTGCTGGATGCTCAGGTGTGACGGATCCACTCAGGTGTGACCCCTCTCCCCAGGTGTGCTGGATGCTCAGGTATCTCCTTCCCCCAGGTGTGATGGATCCCCCAGGTGTGCTGGATCCCCAGGTGTCTCAGGTGCAATGGGTGTCCCAGGTGTGATGGATCCCCAGGTATCGCAAGTGTGATGAGTGCCCCTGGTGTGCTGAACCCCCTCAGGTAACCCCCCAGGTGTGATAGATCCCCAGGTGTGCTGGATCCCCTCATGCCATGGATGTCCCAGGTGTGCTGGATTCTCAGGTACCCCAGGTGTGATGGATGCTCAGGTGTGATGGAGATGGGTCCCCAGGTGCGCCCCCTCCCCCCAGGTGTGCTGGATCCCCAGGTGTGCTGAATCCCCAGGTGTGACGGCGACGGATCTCCAAGTGTGATGGATCCCCAGGTGTGCTGCCCCCCCAGGTCCCTCCTCCCCCCAGGTGTGATTGATCCCCAGGTGCGCTGACACCCCCAGGTGTGCTGAATCCCCCAGGTGTGATGGATCCCCCAGGTGTGATTGATCCCCAGGTGTGATGGGTGCTCAGGTGTGCTGCCCCACCCCCAGGTGTGATGGAGATTGATCCCTCAGGTGTGACGAATCCCCAGGTGTGACACCTCCCCCCAGGTGTGATGCATCCTAAGGTGTGATGGATCCCAACAGTGTGACGGATTCTCAGGTACCCCAGGGTGTGCTGCCCCCTCCAGGTCCCTCCTCCCCCCCAGGTGTGATGGAGATGGATTCCCAGGTGTGCTGGATCCCCAGGTGTGCTGAACTCCCTCCAGGTGCGATGGAGATGGATCCTCAGCTGTGCTGGATCCCCCAGGTGTGATGGATTCCCCAGGTGTGATCAATCCCCAGGTGTGATGGATCCTCAGGTGTGACCCCTCTCCCCAGGTGGGATTGATCCCAAGGTGTGACGGATTCTCAGGTACCCCAGGTGTGCTGCCCCCTCCAGGTCCCTCCTCCCCCCAGGTGTGATTGATACCCAGGTGTGATGGTGATGGATCCCCAGGTGTGCTGAACTCCCTCCAGGTGCGATGGAGATGGATCCTCAGCTGTGCTGGATCCCCAGGTGTGATGAATCCCCCAGGTGTGATGAATCCCCAGGTGTGACCTGCTCCCCCCAGGTGTGCTGGAGATACTCAGGTGTGATGGATCCCCAGGTGTGAGCTCTCACCCCAGGTGTGCTGAATGCTCAGGTGTGCTGCCCCTCCCCCAGGTGTGATGGAGATGGATCTCCAGGTGTGCTGGATCCCCAGGTGGGATGGATTTCCCAGGTGTGATTGATCTCCAGGTGTGACACCTCCCCCCAGGTGTGATGGATCCCAAGGTGTGACGGATTCTCAGGTACCCCAGGTGTGCTGCCCCCTCCAGGTCCCTCCTCCCCCCAGGTGTGATTGATACCCAGGTGTGCTGAACCCCCCAGGTGTGCTGAATCTCCAGGTGTGATGGATTCCAGGTGTGATGGCGATGGATCCTCAGGTGTGCTGCCCTCCCCAGGTGTGATGGCGATGGATACCCAGATGTGCTGGATCCCCCAGGTGTGCTAGATCCCCAGTTGTGATGGAGATCCCCAGGTGTGCTGATCCTCCAGGTGTGATGGAGATGGATTTCCAGGTGTGCTGAACCCCCCAGGTGTGATGGATGCCCAGGTGTGCTGGATCCCCAGGTGTGCTGAATCCCCAGGTGTGATTGATCCCCAGGTGTGCTGAACCCCCTCAGGTAACCCTCCAGGTACCCCAGGTGTGCTGGATCCCCAGGTGTGATGGATGCTCAGGTGTGATGGCAATGGATCCCCCAGGTGTGCTGAAACCACCTCAAGTAACCCGCCAGGTACCCCAGGTGTGCTGACTTCCTCAGGTGTGCTGAACCCCCCAGGTGTGCTGGATCCCCAGGCGTGATGGAGATGGATGCTCAGGTGTGCTGCCCTCCCCCCCAGGTGTGCTGAATCCCCCAGGTAACCCCTCTCCCCAGGTGTGCTGGATTCTCAGGTGTGTTGACCCCCCAGGTGTGCTGACCCCCCCCCAGGTGTGATGGAGGTGGATCCCCAGGTGCGCCCCCTCCCCCCAGGTGCGCCCCTCCCCCCCCAGGTGCGCCCCTCCCCTCACCTGTGCCTCCCGCCGAATCCTCCCTCGTGCCCCGCTCTCGCCCACGCCGCTCCTCGGCTCTGGCTGGGGGTGCTGGGGGGGGGGGGCAGGGGCTCCTCCCACCCCCGCAGCGCCCCCCTGCCCCTCCCCCCCCCTCCTGTCCCCTCCCCCCCCGCCCCCCTCGGGGGTCCCCGCCCCTCCCCCACCCCCGCCGAACTCGGGGGGCCCCTCGGGGGGGTGGTCGCTGCTGCTCCTGCTGTCCACCTCCTCGATCCCCGAGTCCGTCACCGCCTCGGCGCCCTCGGGGGGGGGAGGGGCGACCCCGAACACCCCTCCCCCACCGCCGGCCCCTCCCCCCGCGCGCCGGGGGTCGTGGCCAGCCCCTCCCCCACCCCCGCTCTGGGTCAGCGTGGCCACCTCGCTGTCGTACGAGGTGAGGCTCGAGGTGGCCGAGTCGCCCACCTGGGGGGGAGGGGGGGGTCCGTCCTGCGGGTGGGGGAGGGGCGGCAGCGCGGGGGGAGGGGTCTCGAAGCTGTTGGCGAACTCCAGGGGCGGGGGGAGGGGCTCGGCCAGCAGCAGCTCCTCGTCGCCGTCCACGGAGGGGGCGGGGGGGGGAAGGGCGAGCAGAGCCCCTCCCCCACCCGTGTCGGCGAAGCGGACCCGCCCCTCCGGAGCGGTGGGGGAGGGGTTCTGCGCGTGGTGGGGGAGGGGCGGCCCCCAAAGCTCGGCCGGGGATTGGGGGCGGGCGGAGCGGCGGGGGGAGCCCGGCGGGGGGAGGGGCGGCAGCTTTTGGGGAGGGGGCGCGCGGGGCAGGGTGGGGGTGGAGGGGGGGAGGTGCAAGGGGGAGACCCCGCCCAGCAGGGGGAGGGAGCGGACCCCTCCCCCCACCCCCACGGCCACGCCCACCCCTCCCCCCACGCCCCCTAAGTTGGGGTGGAGGGGGGAGGGGGCGGCGGCGGCGGGGGGAGGGGCGTGAAGGGGGGGGAGACCCCCGTGGAGCCCCCCCAGCGGGAAGGGGGAGGGGGAGGGGGAGGGGAGCACCCGGCACCCCCCGGGGGGGCGGCGGAGGCGCTGGGTGGGGGAGGGGCGCGCCCCGAGCCTAAACTGGGATGGACTGGGCTCAAACTGGGATGGGCCGGGCTCAGACTGGGGTGAACCGGGGCCAGGCCGGGGTGAACTGGGCCCAAACTGGGATGGACCTGGGCCAGACTGGGATGGACCTGGGACAAACTGGGGTGCACCGGGGCCATACTGGGATGCACCGGGGCCATACTGGGATGGACTGGGGCCATACTGGGATGGACTGGGGCCGCCCCCGGGTGGATGGTGGCCGAGCCCGCGTGCAGTGGGGGCGGGGCCGCCCCTCCCCCCACGCTGCTAAAGGCGCTGCCCCTCCCCCCAGCCCCGCTTTGGCCACCGCCCCTCCCCCCCCGGTAGCCGCGGGCGGTGGGGGCGGGGCCGAACGCCTCCGCCCCTCCCCCCCCGCCTCCTCCTCCTCCTCCTCCCCCCACCCCGGCCACGAACATCCCCTCGTCGATGCTCTTGGAGTGACGCAAGCGCGGCGAGGGCGAGGCCACGCCCAGCCCCGCCCCTCCCCCACCCGCCCCTCCCCCCCCTCCCCTCCTCCTCCTCCTCGGTGCTGAGGAAGAGCGCCGAGCGCCGCCCCGCCCCCCACTCGCGCCGCCCCGCCCCCACCAGCGCCGCCCCGAACTGCGAGGTGAAATCCAACCCCGAGGAGGGGGGAGGGGCGTCCCCCGCCGCCCCTCCCCCACCCACCGCCGCCACCGCCCCTCCCCCGCCCGCCGGAGCGGCCCCTCCCCCCTCCGACGGCGCCGCCCCTCCCCCCACCCCCCCCTCGGCCTCCACGCTGCTGCCGCGGCTGCTGCGGCCCGAGCTGCTGGTGGAGGGGGCTTTGACGACTATCGTGGGTATCGCGATAGAGCTCTTGTCGGCGCCCGCCCCTCCCCCGGCCGCCCCTCCCCCCGCGCCCCCCTCCTCCACCTTGGTCTGTTTGACCAGGGGGCCCTTGCGGCGCAGCGGCTTGGGGGGGCCCCCCGCCCCTCCCCCACCCCCCCTGGGACCCCCCCCCAGGTTGTAAAGGCGCCAGGGACCCCCCCTGGGGCTGGGGGGGGGAGGGGCGGTGTAGGGGGGCTCGGGGGGGGAGGTGGTGGGGGGAGGGGGGATCTCGTCCGAGCCGGGCACCGAGAGGCTGCGGCTGAATTTGCCCGCGGGGGGGGCCAGGAAGGGCTTGTCCTCCTCGGGGGCACCTGGGGGGGAGAAAAAATAAAAATATTTGGGGCGGGAAATAAATATAAATTAAATAAATCCCATGAGAAACAAGAAAAACCCAAAAAAAATCCCATAAGAAACAAAAATAAAACAATAAAAACCCAAAAAGGGAGTGGGGGAGGGGCTTGTCCTCCTCGGGAGCACCTGGGGGGACACAAAAAATAAAAATACAAAAATGTCAGAGGGGGGAAAAATAAAAATAAATTTAAAAATCCCATGAGAAACAAAAAAATCCCACGAGAAATAAAAATGAAACAAAAAAACCCCAAAAAGGGGGTGGGGGAGGGGCGTGTCCTCCTCGGGGGCACCTGGGGGGGAGAAAAAATAAAAATATTGGGGGGGCAATAGAAATAAATAAAAAAAAAGCCGATGAGAAACAAGAAAATCCCAAAATTCCCACGAGAAACAAGAAAAACCCAAAAAAAATCGCCAAAAGCCCCAAAAAGGGATTGGGGGAGGGGCGTGTCCCTCCTCGGGGCACCTGGGGGGACACAAAAAAA